>NC_064645.1:146766759-147067727 GCF_023864345.2 Schistocerca serialis cubense
TGATATATTCTATACGACACTGGTGACGGCATGTGCGTTACATGACAGGAATATGTTGTCGACCCACCTAACTTGTACACTTAGCGAATGGGTAAAAAGATTCTTCTACCTTGCCCGATTTAGGTTTTCTTGTAGATGTGATAATCACTGCCAAAAAAGTGATGAAAACGCAAGACTTTGTCACATCAACTGAAAGTAAAAGATTAAACTTTTCACTCGAGGGAAGACTTGAACCTAGGACCTCTCGTTCCGTAGCTGCTCTCGCTAACCACGGGACCACGGCGCTCCTTGACTCCCAGTGTCCTTGATGTTGCCTATCTTCGCATGGACTACTCAGTTTGTATATTTTTTCTAATTTTTTTCATAGTTCCACACAACTTCTTCCTGTTTTCTCGATTGATCTGTGTTCAGTTTTTCAAGGCCTATCCCACTGTGCCAACTTATAACTAAATGTGAGGGGGGTGCGATGGGGAGGTTCCCTTGTTAGTAGCATGCCATATGTTGAGTGGTAAATTCGAGGGCGAATTTCTCCGAAGAGTGGAGGAATGTTGAGTGGTACTTAAGGTAGGTAAATAAATTAGTGAAATCAATGTGAAGTGAAGTACAAATTAGAAAATAAATGAAAAACTTAGTTTAGTTTTAAGGTAGGTTAATAAATTAGTGAAATCAATGTGAAGTGAAGTATAAATTAGAAAATAAATGAAAAACTTAGTTTAGTTTAGAAGAATTACACACTGGCAAACAGCGGACAAAGCAGCAGTGCCAATGACCGGCGCTTGAAGTCAGCACGTTCAGGAGAGGAGCGGAAACTGTCGATTCGGCCGTCAGGGCATCGCCCGACCGGCTCACGTGTTCCTCAATTGTCACATGTGATCAACGGCCCTCGCCTACATTCCAAGAGCTAATGACCAACGTTAAGAAGATTCTTCGAGAAGCTTTTCAACGTGACAGAAGAGGCAATGACCGTGAAGTCGTTCACCTCCAGAGAACTGAAGTGAATAAATACGCGAGACGCAGTGGGCCCGACAAGAAGAGTAGTTTCAGTTCAGTTTCGGAGCTGAAGACCGTCATGCAGGAAGAGACTACATCGTACACAGAAGCACCAAATCCGCCGCTGTGATGGAATAGCAAGCCGCAGCTTCGCCGCCAGAAGACAGAAGTAAAAGGTATTTGAAGACTGATTTTTACGTACCCGGGTGACTCGTGAGGACGGGAAGGAGACGGCCTCACATCAGCAATCACCTGTGAGCTGGGATGAAGATCGGACAGCCGAGGACTGGCAAGCTGGAGTCTGTTGTTCGAGTCCGGGACACTAGCCTTCGCCCGCCGCGCCGCTCCGCTGGCCGTCGCACAACACTGACACACGCGGCCGCTTAGAGAAGAGAAACACTGGGACGCCACATCCGAGGTATCACCATCCGATTCACGACTTCGTTCTCAATAATTAAACGGGTCACCACGATGCGCGTCTCCAGTCAACTGGGCGAGACGGCGACACGAAATACACACCGTCAGGCGTAATCAGACGCCGCCGCTGCCGCAGCAGAAGGCTTCACAAACGACACAGCTGCCGCTCTACCCAGCCAGGACAATCCAGTAAGAAAAGCGTTGTACAAATCTTCAATAAAATTTATCTTATGTAAAAATGCTGTTTCATTCTACCTCATACCGGAGCCAAGGAAGAACCCACCCTGCCCACATGTTGTTAAGAAAGAAAAAGTATTTTATTTTGTGTTTTTCACCCTGACATAAAGCTTTAGAATCAAATACCCTTTGCAGTAATGCTCATCCTGACAACTGACTAGCATCAAAAGAGAAAACTCAGTTACATTTAGTGCCAGAAGTGTTACACATAAATAACGCAAAATCTCCAAAATTTGCGAAGTTTTGCAGAAGTTCAAAATTTGGTACGAACTTAAAGGCGCGATTCTTTTAATCCACCAGAAAACCCAAAGACATTCTTGTATGTCCAACCTTTTGACTGGAGGTCCGGGGGACTAGAGCCGTTCACTCCAGTAAGAAAATGAAACACCTACAGCCGTCCTCTTTGTGTCATTTACTATGTAGGTACCAGTTTCGGCGCTTCAATGAATCATCTTCAGGCCTTAGTTGATGCTGAAGGGCTTATCACCTCCATATACAGGGTGAGAAGTATTTAAACCGACAGCCGCGCGGGATTAGCCGAGCGCATAGCCGGCACGGTAACTCAGCGTGTTCGGTCAGACGGTTAGCTACCCTCTGTAATAAAGAAACTTGAGTTAATGGATCAACGACGAACTGAAACGGATGTCTTGCGACGTCCGCCCCGAGCAGATACAAGAAACGAAAACGAACAAAATGAGATTTTTTTTTTTAAGCGGTCTAAGGCGCTGCAGTCATGGACTGTGCGGCTGGGCCCAGCGGAGGTTCGAGTCCTCGCTAGGGCATGGGTGTGTGTGTTTGTACTTAGGATAATTTAGGTTAAGTAGTGTTTAAGCTTAGGAACTGATGACCTTAGCAGTTAAGTCCCATAAAATTTCACACACATTTAAACCGACAAACTCTGGGAGGTTGTAGGGGACATCAAAACAAATATTTTTCTCTAATGTCATTTTTTCCTATGAGGAATATTTAAACCAGCAGAGGAAGATTTCTCTGGCGGCAAATTAATTAAATCAACAAACACTTTTCCATTTTTTTTATGACCAAGAGACAACACATTAACACAACCCAATTTCAATGACAGTAGATGTTCAAAAATGCCTCCATTGACATGTAAACAAAGGTTACACCGTCGGATCATGTTCTCTCTGACACAGGCAAAAACCCCAGGGGTATCCTGATTTGTTCCCGTTGCTGCTACTATCCGGGCAACCAGATCCTCTTTTGATGCAACAGGAGTTGCGTGAAAAAGGTTGCGCATCTCTCCCCACACAAAAAGTCCAGAGGGGACATATCTGGGGATCGAGAAGGCCATCTTACAGGACCACCTCTGCCAATCCACGTTTCTGGAAACCGTCGGTCCAGGAATCGACGCACACGACGACTAAAATGTGCCGGCGCCCCGTCGTGTTGGAACAACATGCGTTGTCTTGTAAGGAGCGGGACGTCATCCAGCAATTCTGTCAATGCTCTGGCGAGAAAATTGTAATAGTGCCTGCAATTTAATGGCCTATGTAGCAGATACGGCCCAATAAAACAGTCCTCAACAACACCGCCCCACACATTAACGAAGAACCGCACTTGATGAGCGCTATTAACTGTGGCATGGTGGTTATCCTCACTCCAAACATGCGAATTGTGCATGTTGAAGATTCCATCACGTGCGAACGTTGCTTCATCGGTAAACAACACAGAGAATGGAAATGTACGATGCATTTCACGCTGTTCCAGGCACCACTGCGAAACAGTGCTCTGAGTGGATAATGAACTGGTTCCAGGTTGTGGACACACTGTAAGTGAAATGGACGTAACGATTGCTCTCGAAGGACTTTTCTTACATTCGTCTGATTCGTCCCCATGTTACGTGCAATTGCACGAGTGCTGATTGAAGGATCCCGCTCCACATGCTGCAAGACAGCTTCCTCAAATTGCAGCGTTCTTACCGTGCGACGGCGTCCCTGTCAAGGTAATCTGCTAAATGACCCGGTCTCACGCAGACTTTGGTACACAGCAGCAAAGGTCGTATGATGCGGGATACGGCGATTAGGATATTGTTGTTGATAAACCGGCTGTGCAGCTCGTCCGTTGTGGTGCGCTACGTAGTACGTACCAATCATACCAGTGTACTCGCTCCAGGTGTATCGCTCCATTAGTGAACAGAGAAAATGCACTACTACACTGGTGGACAGCAGTTGCCTACAACTGAAGAGCATATTACGGCCTCCACCGGTTTAAATAATCCTCATTGGGAAAAATGACATTAGGGAAAAATATTTATTCTGATGTCCCCTACAACCTCCCAGAGTCTGTCGGTTTAAATACTTTTCACCCTGTATACGATGCATCAGTGGCCAACATAACTGATTAAGCAGTTACAGATAGTCTGCATACAACGGTTATGTTGAAGAGGAATGGACATCTCTAAAAAGGACATCACGGAAGTTGGAAAGAAAAACACAGGTACAAGGAAGGAAACTGCGAAGAAACCATAGGTAACAGAGGAAATACTTCAGTTGATCGACGAAAGGAGGAAGCAAAAAACTTGTTCAAGGCAATTCAGAAATAAAGAAATACAAGTCACTTAGGAATGAAATAAATGCGAAGTGCAGGGAAGCTAAGGCGAAATGGGTGTATGAGAAATATGAAGAAATTGGAAAAGAAATCTGTGTCGGAAGGACTGAGTCAGCGTATAGAAAAGTCGAAACAACTTTCGTTGAAATTAAAATAAAGGGTCGTAACATTAATAGCGCAATGGGAATTCCTTGGTTAAATGCAGGGGAGGCAGCGGATAGATAGAAAATGTAAAAATGGTTCAAATGGCTCTGAGCGCTATGGGACTCAACTTCTGAGGTCATTGATCCCCTAGAACTTAGAACTTGTTAAACCTAACTAACCTAAGGACATCACATACATCCATGCCCGAGGTAGGATTCGAACCTGCGACCGTAGCGGTCTCGCGGTTCCAGACTGCAGCGCCTAGGACCGCACGGCCACTTCGGCTGGCAGAAAATGTACATTAAAGGCCTCTGTGACGTGGAGAACATGTCTGATGACGTGATAGAAGAAGAGATAGGAGTCGTCAGAAAAGAAATAGTCGATAGTTAGAGTTAGAATTTAAAAAAAAAACTTTGAAAAATATAAGATCAAATAAGGAAGAAGGAATAGACAAAATTCCATCGTAATATCTCAAATCATTGAGGAAAGTGGCAACAAAACTGCTGTTCAGGTAGGTGTGTACAATGTATGAGACTGGCAATATACCATCACACTTTCGAAAAAAAAAAACCATCATCCAGACAGGTCTAAATATAGCAAGAGTTGACAAGTGCGAGAATTATCGCACAATCAGCTTAACAGCCATATATCCAAACTGCCAAAAAAATAATATAGAGAATAATGGAAAAGAAAATTGAGTATCTATTATATGACGATCAGTGGGAGAATTAGCCAACTGTCAGTTTAACAGCTCATGCATCCATGTTGCTGACAATAATAACAACAAAAGAATGGAAAAGAAAATTGAGGATCTATCAGATGATAAGTTGGTTTTAGGAATGGTACAGCCACGAGAGAGGCAGCTCTCACATTGTGGAAAATTCTGTAAATTTGTGGTAAGGTCTTATGGGACCAAACTGCTGAGGTCATTGGTCACTAAGCCTAAACACTACTTAAACTAACTTACGCTATGCACTACACACACACACCCATGCCCGAGGGAGGACTCGAACCTACGACGGGTAGAGCCACACGGACCGTGACAAGGTGCCTAGACCGCGTGGCCACCGCGTGCGGCTCTCACATTGTGGTTGTTAAGGGAAGCAAGACTGAAGAAAAATTAAAACACTTTCACAGGGTTCGACGACATGGAACAAGCGTTCGACAGTGTGAAATGATGCAATATGTTAGAAATTATGAGTAAAATAGGAGTAAGCTGTAGGAAGAGATGGGTAACAAAATGGTTCAAAAGGCTCTGAGCGCTATGCGACTTAACTTCTGAGGTCATCACTCGCCTAGAACTTAGAACTAATTAAACCTAACTAACCTAAGGACGTCACACACATCCATGCCCGAGGCAGGATTCGAACCTGCGACCGTAGCGGTCACTCGGTTCCAGACTGTAGCGCCTAGAACCGCACGGGATGGGTAACAATCAATATTTACAAGAACGAAGACGGGAAAGGTACAAGATTGCGATTAAAATTCAGGGTGAAGGGATGTAAATGATAAGATTTGCTGGCGACATTGCTATCCCCACTGAAAGTGAAGAAGCAGTACAGGATCTGTTAAATGGAATGAATATCCGAATGAGTACAGAATACGGGCCGAGAACATATCGAAGAAAGACGAGAGTAACGACAAGTAGAAGAAACTTAACATCAGAACTGGTGATCACGAAGTAAATGAAGTCAAGAGGAATTCTGCTACCTAGGCAGGAAAATAACGCATGACGGACGGAGCAAGGAAGACTCAGAAAGCAGACTAGCACTGGTAAAAAGGGAATTCCTTGCTAAGACAGATCTGCTAGCCTCAAGCAAAGGTCTTAATTTGAGGAAGAAAGTTTTGGGAATGTACGTTTGGGACACAGCAATGTATGGTAGGACATGGACTATCGGAAAACCGGAGCAGAAGAGGAGTATTTGAGATGTGATGCTACAGATTAATGTTGAAAGTTAGGTGGCCTGATAGGGATAGGATGAGGGGGTTACCGCAGAATCTATAATTATAAAACACTTATTTTTCATTTAAACGAATCATTTACTACTTTGTTCCTTCGGAGTGTCTTTTGCACCCTTGTAGACGCTAAGTATGAAGCACAAGGCACAGGGATAGTGTCTGCACTAAGTGAGGAAGGCAGCGTTTGTTTCCTCTGGAGCTCCAAGCAGTCTATGCCACACAGAGTGGAAACTGTTGCCTTTATTATTCGTAGCTTCATGCCACGCTGTACGATTAAAGATATCACGAATATACACTACTGACCATTAAAATTGCTACACCACGAAGATGTGCTACAGACGCGAAATTTAACCGACAGGAAGAAGATGCTGTGATATGCAAATGATTACCTGTTCAGAGCATTCACACAAGGTTGGCGCCGGTGGCGACACCCATAACGTGCTGACATGAGGAAAGTTTCCAACCGATTTCTCATACACAAACAGCAGTTTACCAGCGTAGCCTGGTGAAACGTTGTTGTGATGCCTCGTGTAAGGAGGAGAAATGCGTACCATCACGTTTCCGACTTTAATAAAGGTCGGACTGTAGCCCATAGCGATTGCGGTTTATCGTATCGCAACATTGCTGCTCACGTTGATCGAGATCCAATGACTGTTAGCAGAATATGGAATCGGTGGGTTCAGGACGGTAATACGGAACGCCGTGCCGGATCCCAACGGTCTCGTATCACTAGCAGTCGAGATGACAGGCATCTTATCTGCCTGTAACGGATCGTGCAGCCACGTGTCGATTCCTGAGTCAACAGATGGGGACATTTGCAAGACAACAACGATTGCACGAGCAGTTCGATGACGTTTGCAGCAGCGTGGACTATCAGCTCGGAGACCATGGCTGCGGTTACCCTTGACGCTACATCACAGACAGGAGTGCCTGCGATGGTGTACTCAACGACGAATTTGGGTCCATGAATGGCAAAATGTCATTTTTTTGGATGAATCCAGGTTCTGTTTACAGCATCATGATGGTCGCAGCCGTGTTTGGCGACATCGCGATGAACGCACATTGGAAGCGTGTGTTCGTCATCGCCATACTGGCGTATCACCCGGCGTGAAGGTACGGGGTGCCATTGGTTACACGTCTCGGTCATCTTTTGTTCGCACTGACGGCACTTTGAACAGTTGACGTTACATTTCAGATGTGTTACGACCTGTGGCTCTACCCTTCATTCGATCCCTGCGAAACCCTACATTTCAGCAGAATAATGTACGAGCGCATGTTGCAGGTCCTGTACGGACCTTTCGGGATAGAGAAAATATTCGACTGTTGCCCTGGCCAGCACATTCTCCAGATCTTTCATCAATTGGAAATGTCTGGACAACGGTGACCAAGCAACTGGCTCGTCAAATACGCCAGTCACTATTGTTGATGAACTATGGTATGGCGTTGAAGCTGCATTGGCAGCTAGCTGTACCTGTACACGGCATCCACGCTCTGTTTGCCTCAGTGCCCAGGCGTATCAAGGCCGTTATTACGGCCAGAGGTGGTTGTTCTGGGTACTCATTTCTCAGGATGTATGCACCCAAATTGCGTGAAAATGTAATCTCATGCCAGTTCTAGTATAATATATTTGTCCAATGAATACCCGTTTATCATCTGCATTTCTTCTTGGTGTAGCAATTTTAATGGCCAGTAGTGCACGAGTTTGTTACTTCGGAGTGTCTTTTGCACCCTTGTAGACGCTAAGTATGAAGCACAAGGCACAGGTATAGTGACTGCACTAAGTGAGGAAGGCAGCGTTTGTTCCCTCTGCAGCCCCAAGCAGTCTATGCCACACAGAATGGAAACTGTTGCCTTTATTATTCGCAAGTTCATGCCACGCTGTACGATTAAAAATATCACGAATATAAGTGTTTGCTGTTACTCTGGAATATAATTTAAGTAAGTGACGATGGCAATTCTTTGATGACACTAATTTTGGGCCTATAAATAAAGTACTTTGCATCGGTGTGGCCTCCACGCTGCACGTTACCTGTAGAAGCCCCATGATGATTGTGGCGAGCTCTGGAGACAGGGCGTTGCCCCCTTCCTCGAAGATGAAGACGGCGTAGTTGATGACGGCGAAGAGGCCGCACAGCTGCTGGTTGACGGCGACCAAGACGATGAGGCACAGCCCGACGACGGCGGCCCGAGAGCACGCCTGCCGCTCCAGCGCCGGCCGCTCCGCCCCCGCATCCGCGTCCGCCCCCGCCTTGGCCTTGTGCCGCCCCAGGGAGGCCTCGATCAGCGCCATCTCGTGCTCCAGCTGATCCTCTGTGATGCCGCGCCTCAGCCACCGCAGCGACTGCCGAGTTTGTGCCATTACTATCATAACTCACGCTCTTTTCACAAGGTGTGACATAGGGTACTAAAGAACAGTGTTCGGGAACTTCCTAATAACGTAACCTATAATTATAATGACAGGTCGTTATTTACGTTGTTACCAAGAACCCCGAAGATTTCTTCACCAATGTTCTTCAAATTTTTACAGGATACTCTACTAAACATTTGGACGGACATACGTTACACATACTTTTACATACATAATATATCTATACTGCTACAAAAGGAAAGGCCTTGTTTAACGTTGTTACCAAAAATCTTGAAAAGTTCTTGACCAATTACTTAAGATTTTTACACAATACTGTACTAAATGTTCGGACGGACATAGACTACATATTTTTAAAAATATACTACATAAATATATGTGTACTATATTGACAGTAAAATCCAAAAATAGCGTAAATGAGAATGGCAATAGTGTTTGTTCCAGAAAGCTGCGGCAAGTAGTTATAAGTTTGCGAGTACTGTGGACATTGTTAACACCGGCAGCCGTTTGCTCCATCCTATTGCTTTAATACTAGGCGACGATGTCAAAATTGTTTACATTTTGTTGTGTGTACACTGCAATTGCATTGCGACGCCCATGTAACTTATTGTGTGATAATGGATATAACTGGACGTGCTTGGAAGATGTCATTTTCCAGTCCGAAAAAAGCGAACGTGGTCATAGTTGCCTTTCCCGTAAATAATAGCCTGAAACAAAGAGCGATTCATACTATTGGGGCATGGGAAGAATTTGGCACTAAATCCGGAGTTTACAAAATTGCTTGTAACGACTACCCAAACTATTACATTGGACAGACAGGTAGACCAATTAAAGTAAGGTATAAAGAACACATGCTAGGTAAAAATGGGGGAAATGTATATAATTCTACGTTTGCTGAACATCTATGGCTCTTACAGCATACGCCACGTGAACTGGATGACGTAGAGTTGCATCACGAATTGAGTAAGGGTTACAGATCGGATTTGCTCGAAGAATTAGAGATTTTCAACCGTCTTTCTCAAGAAGAAAGCCTAGAAACAAAAACTTTTTAGATAGTTTCAAACTCCTCCTTGCTTTAATGTAATATAGTCTGGCTGACTTGAAGTTCGTTTTCTTGCTGGTGAGATGCGCTTTTCCTGTCTTGTTGGGATTTTACGAATTTTCGATGTTTGCTGTTTGTGGCTTTCGATGTGTATGTGTTGTTAAATGACTCTATTATGTTTTTATTCACAACGACAGATGATTTCGTTTTACTTTAACATTTTGGTTGTTTCCGCTAGTATGTATTTTACCCTTAAGTTACGCGAGATTCTCGCGTATAACACTAGTGCCCTCTCTCGTTAGATGTGTTCCGTAGCGCAAGCTTCATCTGCTTGACACTAGGACACAGGTAAATTGGTTTCATATTTTTTATTGCACTTAGGTGTTTTTAAATGGTTCTGATATGTTTTATTTATTAAGACAGAAGGTTTAAATTAGCACAACTTTTAATGATTTTGATGCTCATGAGTATGTATCCATGAGTTTTAATGTGCGCAAATGTCTCGCGCTAGAGAGCCTGTATAGGGAGAGAGTGGCCAACCGGACGATACATCGGCCATTTTTCTGCCAAACTGCGGCAGTAAGTGACTAAAAGTTATTGAGCTTGTAATACTTTAGTAATTTTACAGTTATCTAAGCAATAAGTGTTTTTTCTTTCTCAGTTCTGGTGCTCAGTTTTTGCTAATGAAGGTGTCTTCCTGTTCAGGTGTATTTTACTTCTGATCAAGGTATGTTTAGATATACCGAAACCGTGGTCAATGATATTAATAAATCTTTATCCTGCGACTGGATGGCTGTTATCATTTACTGTGACTAATTTAGTTTGGTTTGATTGTGGTACTGTCAGTAGCTCCATTGAAATATTTGTACCTTTGGTTTAAAATAAATACACTATTGAAACTCAAGACACTCTGTGTATGGGCTGCAAAGCCGGGCTCCGGCCCATCATTTCAATCTTTGAAATCCGCATATCAATGGCGCCTTACATTATAGAAATATTTGCGATATGTTGCTAACAAAAATGTCAAAATTTTCTTGACCGTTTTACTTCAGATTTTTACTCTATGCTTTACTAGACGTTTGAACGGATATAGGGTCCATATGTTTTAAACATACATTGCATATAAAGATGTATGTAATATAGTCGTTAGCAAAAATTTCGAAAAGTTCTTTATCGGTTTACTTCAAATTTTTACAAGGTACTGTAATAAAATTTTGACGACCATAGACTATATATTTTTAAGTATATGTAATATGTAAATATAATAATAGGCAAATGTCAGCAAAAATCTCGAAAAGTTCTTGATCGATTTACTTCAAGTTTTTGCACAATGATTATAACTCAGACAGATAGACAGTTTCTTTAAACAACATTGCGGGAAGTTGTCTGTTAAATCCGACTGCGAGAAAAAAATGTTTTGCTATGAAAATGTGTGGTTTAGTTTTCTTCCTCACAGTCAACTTCAACTATGATATAACGGCATTTAAACCATTAGAAAAATTGTTTCTAATAGATATACATATATATATATATATATATATTCCTCCTCACATACAGTTTTAAACAAAATTTTCGTACGCAGGTATGTGCTGTTTCGTTTTATTTCTCAGAATCGGTTTTAATACAAAACAGGAAAGTTTTATTTATGGCTCATCGCTTTGTAATTATATTACTACTGGTAATGCTACTTCTACAACTACAGAATTTGAATCGTATGAAACTCTTTAATCCTTCCAATCCGCAGATTAAAACCATGCGATATACTGTCATTGAAGCCACTGTCCTGATAGTTACGGCACCGGAAGACATATCTCCCACACCCCGTATAGTGTATACCGATGATCCTAACCGTTTTACCAATTCATTTTAAGGGACTTCAGTTTCCCATCAAAGTTTCTTTTGCAACACCAACAAATAAGGCTCCAAGTCCGAGAAAGAGGAGGTAAGCCGACAGGAAGGATGTAATGAACGGAGAGAGGGAGGGGAGGAGATTCATAGAGAAGAGGGGAGAAGAAGTTGGACAGAGAGAGGATGGAAGACGGAATTTAGGGCTTACATCCGATTCCTATACATATTCAGCAACTGCGAAGCATTGCTGGGTTCGCTAGCAATACATACTGTCAAATATACTTTACATAAAGGAAATGCAACCATGACAGCCATTGTAAAGATTGTGCGGAGTAACTGTTCCATGTCTGTTAGGCTTCAACGTAAGCTGACTGATCCTGGCGTATGCCGTTTCGGTACAGAAGTGGTCAATCCTAGTAAGCCAAAAACTGGCGCGTGGACCAAGTGAAGTTGAGACGGAGTTCGTGATACACTTGGCGTACTCGGAACTGATGTCAGAGCGGCTTGTACATGTGACAAAAAATAAATAAAAGAAGCTTCCTGTGTAATAAAGCTGTTTCCTGAAGCATCATTTTTGTCATATAAACTTTACTCAACGTACTGTCTGAGTATTTTCAACATACCTCATTAAAATATCTAAACATTAATTAATATTCTAATTATTTATTTTACTTATATTTCTTTTATGTTTTAAATGTTATTTTACGTCTTACATTCCTTGCTTTTTGGTTATTTAGTTCTCAAGAGATAATAATGTTAATCTGTAAGGAAATGCTTAAAACAACATTTTTTTGCACCATACACATAAAACGAACGAAATATCTTCACGTAATACGCACGACGGAGAAGGCAATTAAAACAAAACTGACCCGGATTTCGAATTTTCACAGGTGATTCTCTAAACGTCTTGATTTGTATCAGACATATGTCAGTACATTGGTAAGGCTTGGCGAAGAGAACTGATTACGTACTAGTGACTGCAGCTTCTACAGTCGCAGGTTCGAATCCTGCCTCCGGCATGGATGTGTGTGATATCCTTAGCTAGGTTTAAGTAGTTCTAAGTTCTAGGGGACTGATGACCTCAGAAGTTAAGTCCCATAGTGCTCAGAGCCATTTGATTGCAGCTTGATTGTATTGTATCTCAAATGGTGATTGACATCATAATCATTCCACAAAACTAGGTCTGAAAATTTTCTCACAACATTCTTCCAAATATCGAAAGCCGTATACTTCCGCGGCTGTATCTGTGCCATCGCGACCTCTGGGATCAGCGGATGTTTCTTGTCCTTGGATACAGCGTCAACACTTTTTTTTTATCTGACCACCCGTCTTTTCACAGTTTTAAAAGAAACTACTAGTGAATTTGGACTGAGGATTCGAGAATCTCTTTTTGAAGGTCGAAATCTTCTTGTAACAACACCGAAATATGGTAAACGAATGTCTGACCAGGCCAAAAGATATTTGAAAGATGATTTCTTTGCCAGTATACAACTTTCGATGTCAGAAGAAATTTATGAGAAAACTTCCTGTTGAATGATTATGATGTCAGTCTCCACTTGAGAAACAATAAAATTAGGCTGCATTCACAGTATATAATTAATTCTCTCCGCTAACGCTTACCAAAGTGCTGAAATATGCCTGATACGAATCAGGATATTTAGAGGATCAATCGTGACAATTTGAAATCCTGCTGAATTTCGTTTTACATTGGATTCTCCACCATTTCCACTAGCGCAACGATCCCAGCGCCTCGTTCAAAATGAGAATTATCTGTAGCGGCCAAACATTTGAAGATGAGTCTTCATTGACTCTAAAGCTAATTATTAAAAGGTTATAGTATTTTTTAAAATAATGATAGTGTAAAGCGGCTGGTTGTAGTATTAATTCAAAGAATCCGCTGGAATAAATACTCTGCCTGAAAAAAAGTCAAGCATCCTGTACAGAAAATGGGGGGGGGGGGGGGGGGGGCGACGAAATGAAACTTCACGGGTTGAGACGATATGTGATGTTCTTCTAATGATTACAAAATCGAGTCAAATTGAGAATGAACTTGGCAGTACGAGCCTACTTACTAGTTTGACCTCGCACACCCTCAGACCTGGAAGCACGCATTGATTCGGTTGGAAGAATGTCACAAAGTCATTGTATACTCCTCTGAGGCAAGCTGGCCACAGCTGTAGTAAGTGGTCCAGTATATCGTGGATGCTGGCAATGGGACAGAGCTGACATCCGAGCTGGTCCCACAGATATTCTGCAGGGAACAGATCTGAGGATCTTGCTCGCCTCGAGAGTATGTCAACATGACGGGGACAGTGCTTAGAGACAGGTGCCATGTGTGTCCGAGCATTGTCTTGCTGAAAAATAACACCACGATGCTGTCACGCGAGCAGTAATACGTGAGGACGCAGGATATCCGTAACGTAGGTTTGTGTTGTCAGTTCCCTCACTCGCTACAGTCGTGATCTGAAATCATAGCCGATGGCTCCACACTTCATGACGCCAGGAGTGAAACCGCTGTCCCTCTCTAAAACCTCCCTAAGTATGAACTCCCTCCTCTCTCCGTCCGAATAGGCCTTGGAAGGCCCAACGGCACCGGCCAGTCGCCGTGTCATCATCAGCCCACAGTCGTCACTGGATGCGGATATGGAAGGGCATGTGGTCAGCGCACCGCTCTCCCGGCCGTATGTTGTTTACGAGACCGGAGCGGCTACTTCTCAATCAAGTAGCTCCTCAGTTTGCCTCTCAAGGGCTGACTGCAACCCACTTGCCAACAGCGCTCTGCCCATCCATGTGCTAGATCTGATGGGAGCCGGTGGCAGGGCCGTTGGCGTCTTGTAAGTAACCTCTACCAAAGATGCCGCCATTATCGCTAACGATGGATGTCTGGACAGTGCGAAACAATGCAACGTCATTCGTCTGCATCTTCCCGATCACAGCACCACTCCAAAGGCAGCAATTTTTGTTGTGGTGTTAATGGCAGCGTTTACATGGGACGGTATTCCCTAGTCTGGCTGCTGCCAGTATGTGATCAATGGTGCGAGAACACAGAATCTCTGTCTTCCCCTACAAATTTTACTCTCTGTAGCTCTCTGTAGTACCATAGAAGTACTGATGTCTTGAGAGATGTCCTACCATCCTGTCCCTTCTTCTTGTCAATGTCTTCCACATCTTCCTTTCCTCGCTGATTCTTCGGAGTACCTCCTCGTTCCTTGCCTCATTAGTGCACCTAATTTTCAACATTCTTCTGTAGCACCACATCTCAAATGCTTCGATTCTCTTCCGTTCTGGTTTGCCCACAGTCCATGTTTCACTACCACACAATGCAAACGCATGTTCTCAGATATTTCTTCCTCAAATTAAGGCCTATGCTTGATACCAGTAGACTTCTATTGGCCAGGGATGCCCTTTTTGCCAGCGCCAGTCTGTTACTTGTGTTGTCGTCCTTCACGGGTTATTTTGCTGCCAAGAGACCAGAATTTCTTAACTTCATCTACTTCGTGATTATAGATCCCGATTTTAAGTTTTTCGCTGTTCTCATTTCTGCTACTCTTAATTAATTTCGTCTTTCTTAGTCTCAGTCAATGTTCTGTACTCATTAGACTGTTCATTCCGTTGAGCAGATCCTCTAATTCTTGTTCACTTTCACTGAGGATAGCAATATCATCAGCTACTTTTGTCATTCTCATCCTTTCAGCTTGAATTTTAATCCAACTCTTGAACCTTTCTTTTGCTTTCGTCATAGCTTCTTCGATGTATAGATTGAAGAGAGGCGGTGAAATAGTACATCCCTGTCTTATTCCATTTTTAATCTCAGCATTTCCTTCTTGGTCTTCGACACTTATTGTTCCCCCTTGGCTCTTGTACATATTGTATATTAACCGATTTTCCTTATAGCTTCTCCGTATTTTTCTCAAAATCTCCAACATTTTGCACTATTTGACGTTGTCGAACGCTTTTCTCAGTTCGACAAATCCTTTGAATGCTTCTTGGTTTTCCTTTAGTCATGCTTCTATCATCAGCCGCAACGTCAGAACTGCCTCTCTGGTGCCTTTACCTTTCCTAAAGCCAAACTGATTGTCATCTAACACTTCCCCAATTTTATATCTTGTTGTTGTGGTCTCCGGTCCGAAGACTGGTTTGATTTTTATTTATTTTTTTTTTAAATTTTACACGTCCAGTTCCTTAGGACCAAATTGAGGAGCAGATCTCCAAGGTTATGGACGTGTCAGTACATGAAATTACAACATAAATGTAATAACAGATATAATCAAATGTTTATGAACCCAAAAAAAGAAAGCCATAAGTTTACGTAAACGCAATCAACAGAGTAATTTTTGAAGGAACACCTCGACAGAATAGATGGAGTGATCCATGAGGAAATTCTTCAGCTTCGATTTGAAAGCGCGTGGTTTACTGCTAAATTGTGGTAAATGGATGCAGCAGTATACTGCACACCTCTCAGCACAAGTGTTAAGTAAGTGCAATCCAGATGCAGATTGGATTTCTGCCGAGAATTAACTGAGTGAAAGCTACTAATTCTTGGGAATAAACTGATATTGTTATCAAGAAACGAGAGTAGAGTATATATATCTTGAGAGACCAGTGTCTGAATTCCCACACTAGTGAACAGGGGTCATCAAGAAGTTCGCAAACTTAGACTACTTACTGCCCGAACCTCCCGTTTCTGAGTCAAAAATGTCCTTTGAGAATGAGAAGAGTTACCCAAAAATACACACATCAAAAAAGTTTTGCATCACCTCCGTTCCGAGAGTTACGGAACTTGTACAGAATACTGGAATAGAGATCATCATAAACATCATTTCCTCCCCTTTTTATTTTTCATGAAAACTATACATTGTACGTTGTACCAGCATACAGCGAGACCTTCAGAGGTGGTGGTCCAGACTGCTGTACACACCGGTACCTCTAATACCCAGTAGCACGTCCTCTTGCATTGACGCATGCCTGTATTCGCCGTGGCATACAATCCCCAAGTTCATCAAGGCGCTGTTGGTCCAGATTGTCCCACTCCTCAACGGCGATTCGGCGTAGATCCCTCAGAGTGGTTGGTGGGTCACGTCGTCCATAAACAGCCCTTTTCAATCTATCCCAGGCATGTTCGGTAGGATTCATGTCTGAAGAAATGCTCGCCACTCTAGTCGAGTCATGTCGTTATCCTGAATGAAGTTATGGGCCCCACATAATGCCACCCCAAAACAACAGGGAAACTCCACGTTGCTGCCTCAGTGGACAGTGTTTCTAAGGCGTTCAGCTTGACCGGGTTGCCTCCAAACACGTCTCCGAGAATGTATGGATGAAGGCGTATGTGACACTCATCGTGATGCCAATCCTGAACGGTCAATTCGACATGTTGTTGGGTCCATCTGTACCGCGCCGCATGGTGTCGTGTTTGCAAAGATGGACCTCACCATGGACGTCGGAAGTGAAGTTGAGCATCATGCAGCCTATTGCGCACAGTCGTAACCCGACGTCCTATGGCTGCACGAAAAGCATTATTCAACATGGTAGAGTTTCTTTCAAGGTTCCTCCGAGCCATAATCCGTAGGTAGCGGTCATCCACTGCAGTAGTAGTAGCCCTTGGGCGGCCTGAGCGAGGTATGTTATCGACAGTTGTCCCTTTGTGTCTCCTTCATGTCCAAAGAACATCGCTTTCGTTCAATCCGAGACGCCTGGACACTTCCCTTGTTGAGAGCCCTTCCTGGCACAAAGTAACAATGCGGACGCGATCGAAGCGCGGTATTGACCATCTAGGCATGGCTGAACTACAGACAACACGAGCCGTGTACCTATTTCCTGGTGGAATGACTGGAACTGATCGGCTGTCGGACCCCCTCCTTCTAATAGGCGCTGCTCATGTACGGTTGTTTACATCTTGGGCGGGTTTAGTGACATCTCTGAAGAGTCAAAGGGACTGTGTCTGTGATACAGTATACATAGTCAACGTCTATCTTCAGGAGTTCTGGGAAGCGGGGTGATGCAAAACTTTTCTCGATGTGTGTGTTACTTGTTCTCGGACGGCAGGCCCAGATACGAAGCCGTATGTAGCAAAAGCTTTAGAATTATCATGGTTTGTACCTTATATCTGGAAAAAGTCTTCAATTATTGAGAACTTTTAACACTGCAGTGCGTCAGCAATCGTGAATAATTTAATGATTATAAAGAATCCGCCTCGATTGCGAATTGAAACCGGATGTTGACCTAGGTTTCGACGCTGATAACCACGCCTTCTTCGAAACACACTAAAACTACAAACTGCCTAAAGAGGCATGGTCCAACATTGATACAGAACGTTCAAAAGGGCAAAAGACTAGCATAAGATGTAAAATAAACAGTACGTGTGTACCATGTCAATAGCTGTACTTAGGTCAAACGTTCTTTGGGTCGCGGGCTCTGCGTTATTTGCTGGATGTATTCCATCTCTGTCTTTCTCTACAATCTTTACTCTCTATAGCTCCCTCTAGCACCTTGGCAGTACTGAGGTCTTAACAGATGTCCTACCATCCTGTCCCTTCTTCTTCTCATGTCTTCCAACATTCCTTTCCCCGTCGATCCTTCCGAGTATCTCCTCGTTCCTTGACTCATTCAACATTCATCAACAATCCCAAGGGCCATAGATGAGAGATTAACGCTGTAAAGAAATACGTTTAATGGGAAATACAGGGTGTTACAAAAAGGTACGGCCAAACTTTCAGGAAACATTCCTCACACACAAATAAAGAAAAGATGTTTGTGGACATGTGTCCGGAAACGCTTAATTTCCATGTTAGAGCTCATTTTAGTTTTTTCTACCTACGCTCAATGGAGCGCGTTATCATGATTTCATACGCGATACTCTACCTGTGCCGCTAGAACATGTGCCTTTACAAGTGCGACACAACATGTGGTTCATGCACGATGGAGCTGTTGCACATTTCAGTCGAAGTGTTCGTACGCTTAACAACAGATTCGGTGACCGATGGTTTGGTAGAGGCGGACCAATTCCATGGCCTCGACGCTCTCCTGACCTCAACCCTCTTGACTTTCATTTATGGGGGCATTTGAAAGCTCTTGTCTACGCAACCCCGGTACCAAATGTAGAGACTCTTCGTGCTCGTATTGTGGACGGCTGTGATACAATACGCCATTCTCCAGGGCTGCATCAGCGCATCAGGGATTCCATGCGACGGAGGGTGGAAGCATGTATCCTCGCTAACGGAGGACATTTTGAACATTTCCTGTAACAGTGTTTGAAGTCACGCTGGTACGTTCTGTTGCTGTGTGTTTCCATTCTATGATTAATGTGATTTGAAGAGAAGTAATAAAATGAGCTCTAACATGGAAAGTAAGCGTTTCCGGACACATGTCCACATAACATATTTTCTTTCTTTGTGTGTGAAGGTTTGGCCGTACCTTTTTGTAACATCCTGTATATCCCCGCGAAATGGTTAAGTGCCTCGTTCCCAAATCTAATTCCCTCTGCATCACCTGATTTAATTCAGCTACAATCCACTATTCTTGTTCCGTTTTTTGTTGATACTCGTCTTATATCCTTCGTTCAAGACACTGTCCATTTCATTCAACTGCTCTTCCATGTCCTTCGCACCTCTGACGGAATAACAATGTCATCGGAAAATCTCAAAGTTTTTATTACTTCTCCCTGAACTTCTTATTCAAGTTTTTTCTTTGGTTCCCTTTGCTGCTTCTTTACTGTACATTCTGAATGACATCGGGAATAGGTTACAACCCTGTATCACTCTCTTTGCAACCACTGCCTCCCTTTCGTGCCCTATTTTCTTAGAAATTTTTTGATAGCCTTGCGTTCTTTTGTTGCAGGTAAGTGGATGTGAGCGCCAGCCGCACGCACCTGCCGGGCCTCCGGGTACTGGCGCTTCTTGGCCAGCCAGTAGGGCGTCTCAGGGAGGAAGGCGAAGCCGACGGCGAAGAGCAGAAGCGGCACCAGGTTGAGGTAGAGCACCACCGAGTAGGGCAGGTAGGCGCCCACCACGTACGAGAAGAGCACGCCCGAGTTGCTGATCAGCCCTAGCAGGCAGCCGAGCGCGCCGCGCACTTCGTTGCTCGCGATCTCGCTCACGTAGATAGAGGGCAGCACCAGCGACGCCGCCGCGTTGATGCCCGCCAGGATCCTGCCGAATCCAAATGTCTCGCCTGTAGAGGAAGGTCACGTAACCGACGGGGTCAACATTAAAGGGGAAAGGCGGATAGTACTTTTGTTGTAGACTGGCAAGACAGCCAATCCACAGTGACGGGTAACCGAAAGGCACGCGTTTAAACTCACGCAGGCTGGCGTGAGGTCTGAAACAGGATACGTAATGAATGCTATAAAGAAAAGTACGTAGCTGCTGGAATACTTAACTTTAATCCACAATTGGTGAACATTGGTCTTGCTACTGTACATGCTTCATTAGATACATACCAAAAGATAAATGGCACCTTGCTAGGTCGTAGCAATTGACTTAGCTGAAGGCTATGCTAACTATCGTCTCGGCAAATGAGAGCGTAATTCTCAGTGAACCTTTCCTAGCAACGTCGGCTCTAAAACTGGGGCGAGTGCTAGTACGTCTCTCTAGACCTGCCGTGTGGCGGCGCTCGGTCTGACATCACTGACAGTGGCGACACGCAGGTCCGTCGTATACTAGCGGACCGCGGCCGATTTAAAAGCTACCACCTAGCAAGTGTGGTGTCTGGCGGTGACACCACAACTTTAGCAAAGGTAAAGGCGCCAGAGTGGCTGTTCTGACGCTGCGGTTGATAATCAAAGCAAGACTAAAGACAAGACGCAATCATACGATTTGTCGACCTGTAAAAAGCGTCCGAAAGTGTAAATTCTGAGAAAAGTAGGCTAAGTTATAGGGAAAGACGTGTAATATACAATAAGTACAAGACACAAGAGGAAATAATAAGGCTGGAAGACCGAGAACGAATTATGACGGAAATAAAACAAATATTCAGCAGGGGGATTGAAATTCAAGGTGAAAGGATTTCAGTAACGAGATTGGCTGATGATATTTCTATCCTCCGTGAAAATGAAAAATAATTGTAGGATCTGTTGAATGGAATGAACAGTGTAATGAGTACAAAATAGAGACTGAAAGTAAATAAAAGAAAGACGAAAGTAATGAAAAGTAGCAGAAATGGGAATACCGAGAAACTCAACATCAAAATTAGTGATCACGAAGTACCGGGTGATCAAAAAGTCAGTATAAATTTGAAAACTTAATAAACCACTGAATAATGTAGATAGAGAGGTACAAATTGACACACATGCTTGGAGGGACATGGGGTTTTATTAGAACCAAAAAACAAAAAAAAACAAAGTTCACAAAATGTCCGACAGATTGCGCTGGACAGCAAAACGTCAGCTACAATCCACATGACAATCGTGTATAAAAGGAGCTGTAATGAGAGAGAGAATCACATGCGCCAGCAGTCGCAGCATGTTGACAATACCTGAAAAGGCGCTATTAGTGAAGCTGTATTATCAGAATGGGGAATGTGCTAGTTCAGCGTTACGATCCTATCGCCATAGGAAGGGGATTAGAACGGGTAAAGGTCCGTTGACAAATGCAGCTGTGGCGAGAATGATTTCGAAGCTCGAAGCCACGGGCTGTTTGGACGACAGACCTCGTAGTGGCCGACTGAGCACAAGGCGTAATGCTGCTGAGACAGTTCAGGAAGAAATGGAGGTTGTAGCGGGTTCGTCTATGCACGGGGAAGTCAGCGTGCAGTCGCACGTCGCACTGTTTGGTTAGCACTGGGGCGTATCCTTGTCTCCATACCCGAACATGCCCATTCGCCCGATACAATTTGAAACGAGACTCGTCCGACCAGGCAACATGTTTCCAGTCATCAACGGTCCAATGTCGGTTATGACGCGCCGGGGCGAGGCGTAAAGCTTTGTGTCGTGCAGTCATCAAAGGGTACACGAGAGGGCCTTTGGTTCCGAAAGCCCAGTCGATGATGTTTCGTTGAATGGTTCGCAAGCTGACACTTGGTGATGGCCCAGCATTGATATCTTCAGCAATTTGCGGAAGGGTTGCACTTATGTCACACTGAACGATTCTCTTTAGTCGTCGTTAGTCCCGTTCTTCCAGAATCTTTTTCCACCCGCAGGGATGTCGGAGATTTGATATTTTACCGGATTCCTGATATTCACGGTACACTCGTGAAATGCTCGTACGGGAAAGTCACCATTTCATGCAACCTCGGAGATGTTGTGTCCCATGGTTCGTGCGCCGACTATAACAACACGTTCAAATTCACTTAAACCTTGATAACCAGTCGTTGTAGCAGCAGTAACCGACCTAACAACTGCGCCAGACCCTTGTCTTATATAGGCGTTGCCGTATTCTGCCTGTTTACATATCTCTGTATTTGAATACGGATGCCCATACAAGCTTATATATACCGAAGCGCCAAAGAAAGTGTTATATGCAAGCGAATTCAAATACAGAGATATGTATGATTTTTGTAGATATGTACGACGTATGATCTTTGTAGTTATACAGGGTGAGTCACCTAACATTACCGCTGGATATATTTCGTAAACCACATCAAATACTGACGAATCGATTCCACACACCGAACGTGAGGAGAGGGGCTAGTGTAATTGGTTAATACAAACCATAAAAAAATGCACGGAAGTATGTTTTTTAACACAAACCTACGTTTTTTAAAAATGGAACCCCGTTAGTTTTGTTAGCACATCTGAACATATAATCAAATATGTAATCAGTGCCGTTTCTTGCATTGTAAAATGTTAATTACATCCGGAGATATTGTAACCTAAAGTTGACGCTTGAGTACCACTCCTCCGCTGTTCGATCGTGTGTATCGGAGAGCACCGAATTACGTAGGGATCCAAAGGGAACGGTGATGGACCTTAGGTACAGAAGAGACTGGAACAGCACATTACATCCACATGCTAACACCTTTTTATTGGTCTTTTTCACTGACGCACATGTACATTACCATGAGGGGTGAGGTACACGTACACACGTGGTTTCCGTTTTCAATTACGGAGTGTAATAGAGTGTGTCCCGACATGTCAGGCCAATAGATGTTCAATGTGGTGGCCATCATTTGCTGCACACAATTGCAATCTCTGGCGTAATGAATGTCGTACACGCCGCAGTACATCTGGTGTAATGTCGCCGCAGGCTGCCACAATACGTTGTTTCATATCCTCTGGGGTTGTAGGCACATCACGGTACACATTCTCCTTTAACGTGCTCCACAGAAAGAAGTCCAGAGGTGTAAGATCAGGAGAACGGGCTGGCCAATTTATGCGTCCTCCACGTCCTATGAAACGCCCGTCGAACATCCTGTCAAGGGTCAGCCTAGTGCTAATTGCGGAATGTGCAGGTGCACCATCATGCTGATACCACATACGTCCACGCGTTTCCAGTAGGACACACACTATTCCACTTCGTAATTGAAAACGTAAACCACGTGTGTACGTTTACCTCACCCCTCATGGTAATGTACATGTGCGTCAGTGAAAAAGACCAATAAAAAGATGTTAGCATGTGGACGTAATGTGCTGTTCCAGTCTCTTCTGTACCTAAGGTCCATCGCCGTTCCCTTTGGATCCCTAAGTAATTCGGTGCTCTCCGATACACACGATCGAACAGCGGAGGAGTGGTACTCAAGCGTCAACTTTAGGATACAATATCTCCGGATGTAATTAACATTTTACAATGCAAGAAATGGCACTGATTACGTATTTGTTTATATGTTCAGATGTGCTAACAAAACTAACGGGGTTCCATTTAAAAAACCGTAGGTTTGTGTTAAAAAACATACTTCCGTGCATTTTTTTATGGTTTGTATTAACCAATTACATTAGCCCCTCTTCACGTTCGGTCTGTGGAATCGATTCGTCACTATTTGATGTGGTTTACTACATATATCCAGCGGTAACGTTAGGTGACTCACCCTGTACATCCCTGTCACAGGATTGCTCAGAGCGTATGAATGAATGTAATGACAATTCATAAAAATAAAAATAAGCATAACCCCTATCTTTCCGTAATTCACACAAAGGAGTGTATTTTTGTAGCTAATTCAGTGAATCATATAATATTGACAAACTGCCTGTTGGCTTCTGTCTCGGGTTCTTCGCCCGGCGTTTGTTTGATGTTTTTCTGGCGTTTCACCAGCGCATATGGCTGGTGTTGTCAAAGCTTCCCCTCCCAGCCCACCACCCAACAGCCAGTCGTGCTGGCAATAGGTCAGAAAAATCATCAAACAAACGTCGGCCGAAGAACCCGAGAGAGAAGCCAATAGGCATTTTGTCAACAAGAGGTCACGAAAGTCTGAACAGTTATCTAATATTGCCTGTCGGTTAAGTGAAAAACTAAGACTGCTGACGCAGCAGATGTTTACACAGTACAGTTGCAAAACAGGGGTCCGTCTCTAGTGTTGGTTTTGATATTTAGCCACAGTTGCTTCGTTATCACATAAAACTTTACAGCTAAATACTCGCTGTACGGCAACTTACTGAAAACACTTGTTCTAATGGTTTCAGTGATTCCAGAAGTATTACATTGCTTTCAACCATCGCTGCGTAGTGGGTTGTACATGCGACGAATCAAACGGAGCTCTAGCTACTTCATGCCTATACCAAGAGCTGACCCCTACTGAAGTCTTAAAATATCTTACAAGGATATGTCACCAACTTAACCTCGTAATTTAAAGAGAAAAGCTCGCAAGTAAGATATCAACACCAGAACTCTATCTTGTGAGAAATTTTGGGCCTTAATTGTGATGTAATGACCTCCTGACGTCCAGCTTTTAAACTTGTCACTCGCTGCGACTCGCTCGGCCTGTCCAAGGGCCAGGCACTGAAGACGGAGTGATAGCTCAGCACTCCTATTCGCGGGGTGTTAATGGTGAGGGACACGTCTAATGAACCTGTTTTGAAATCGTGTTCGGGAGCACGTTGTTGCGTTGTTTTATGCGAAAAGCGTACATAATGTCGCTCTCACGCACATGTACCGGGTGGTTATAAAAAAGTGTAGTTACTGACGGAAGTCGAGTGTGGGCTGTAATTACAGCTTGGTAGATACGCTGATGCGTGAAACTGATTTACGCAGGAAAAAAATTAGTTCCAGTTTTGGTCATCAGTTGCAAATCTGCCACTGTACAGCATCTCGTAGACATCTCTGGTACTCATATTGAACAAATTGCGCAAGTGGTGTGTGAGGTAATGGGCGAGTTGTGTAGCCTTGAAAATATTCTAAGTTGGGAATTGGCGTGGCAGCACGGGCCGCTCGGCAAGCTGGTTCTCGTCAGCAACTGCGTGGTGCCGAACATTAGCCGGAGCAAGAGGGGTAGCCCCAGCTTGTGGTCCAGGCTGACCGCGTGGCTGCGAATTGCATGTTGACGCTGTGTCGAGGAATGGGCTTTGTGTCGGTGAAGGAGATTTATATGCTCGGAGTGCCAAAGATGGCGGACTTTGTGAAACCATAATGGCAGCATTTCACAGTTCATGTAGAAATTAGTAATAGCCAGAGGAATCATGATACCTTACAAAGAAACATGTACATTACCATTATTTGCACGACGATTCTGATGGTGTAATCAGATTTTCAATATCTTTATAAGTTTAAAGTTTAGTATCTGACTGTAAATTATACAGGTAACACCCAGTAACGAATTTCCAAAATCTAAACGGTTCATCCGATTTTGTCGATCGACGTGTCTTGTAGTATGAACCTAAATTGGTATGAATTACAGGCATGCAACTTGAATAGTACATGAGTTATTGGAGGTCAAAGTGGCTGATCACTGTTGATCGTGTCAGGCCGTAAGTACTCCACAGTTACACGAAAAAACGGTAGCAGCATGCTTATAAATGTATTTATTCATCTATGTCTTTGTTTATATCCGATATATACTATTAATGAAGAAATTGGTCAAATTTTTCCGGTGTTTTAGAATGTACGGAGACATCAGGCTACTGGCCTACATTTGTTTCTATTCCTTTGATATATGTTTATCTAATTTGTTTATGTATTTAATAATGTGTGTTAAAGCGTGTTTATGGTCCAGCCGTAGGGATTTTTATTTAATTTCAAGTTATTTAAATGCAAATACAGTATTTCGTATATGTTTGTGAGTGTACGTTGGCTTGGAGACATGGCGGGAGCGCTCTAGCCAATCACAACACTCGTTATTACACTAGGCGACTACCGAAGTCAATGGAGAGAGTATGGAAGGGAAGTGCTGGACGGGAAGGCGCGATGAACGGTTGCAGGAAGTACTTGGAGAGTGTTGAGAGTTAGCGCGTGTTCACGGGAGACAGAAACATTTCGTAGTGCCGACTTGTGCACTTGTGAGATTTCCGCGGCTTCTGCAGCGAAGACGTAGTGTGCGTTTATAAGTGAATATCTCGCGAGCTATGTTGTTGCTAATAACTAATTATGTGAAGTAGGAATCTATTATTTCCATGTTATTCAACTTATATTTTTTTAATTGCTGGACCATTGACAGCAATAAGTGTTTTGCAGTAATAAACGGCATTCTTAAAGGTACTTCTGGTATCGTACTCATCATTTAAAGTCGTTAAAATAGTACCTGCAGATTTTATTTAATTGCAATCTTTCATTTATAAATTTCTATGTAACATTCAAAATTCGCAATTGCCGAGTGATAGGAACCTTCAACCATTCGATTCAAGTGTATACTCGTATTGTATACTATAGACTCAGCAGTATTTGGCTTGTAATACGGCAACTACGTATTCCAGTCCCTAAACAACGAAACCAGCCAACACTTTTAATACACTCCTGGAAATGGAAAAAAGAACACATTGACACCGGTGTGTCAGACCCACCATACTTGCTCCGGACACTGCGAGAGGGCTGTACAAGCAATGATCACACGCACGGCACAGCGGACACACCAGGAACCGCGGTGTTGGCCGTCGAATGGCGCTAGCTGCGCAGCATTTGTGCACCGCCGCCGTCAGTGTCAGCCAGTTTGCCGTGGCATACGGAGCTCCATCGCAGTCTTTAACACTGGTAGCATGCCGCGACAGCGTGGACGTGAACCGTATGTGCAGTTGACGGACTTTGAGCGAGGGCGTATAGTGGGCATGCGGGAGGCCGGGTGGACGTACCGCCGAATTGCTCAACACGTGGGGCGTGAGGTCTCCACAGTACATCGATGTTGTCGCCAGTGGTCGGCGGCAGGTGCACGTGCCCGTCGACCTGGGACCGGACCGCAGCGACGCACGGATGCACGCCAAGACCTTAGGATCCTACGCAGTGCCGTAGGGGAACGCACCGCCACTTCCCAGCAAATTAGGGACACTGTTGCTCCTGGGGTATCGGCGAGGACCATTCGCAACCGTCTCCATGAAGCTGGGCTACGGTCCTGCACACCGTGAGGCCGTCTTCCGCTCACGCCCCAACATCGTGCAGCCCGCCTCCAGTGTTGTCGCGACAGGCGTGAATGGAGGGACGAATGGAGACGTGTCGTCTTCAGCGATGAGAGTCGCTTCTGCCTTGGTGCCAATGATGGTCGTATGCGTGTTTGGCGCCGTGCAGGTGAGCGCCACAATCAGGACTGCATACGACCGAGGCACACAGGGCCAACACCCGGCATCATGGTGTGGGGAGCAATCTCCTACACTGGCCGTACACCACTGGTGATCGTCGAGGGGACACTGAATAGTGCACGGTACATCCAAACCGTCATCGAACCCATCGTTCTACCATTCCTAGACCGGCAAGGGAACTTGCTGTTCCAACAGGACAATGCACGTCCGCATGTATCCCGTGCCACCCAACGTGCTCTAGAAGGTGTAAGTCAACTACCCTGGCCAGCAAGATCTCCGGATCTGTCCCCCATTGAGCATGTTTGGGACTGGATGAAGCGTCGTCTCACGCGGTCTGCACGTCCAGCACGAACGCTGGTCCTACTGAGGCGCCAGGTGGAAATGGCATGGCAAGCCGTTCCACAGGACTACATCCAGCATCTCTACGATCGTCTCCATGGGAGAATAGCAGCCTGCATTGCTGCGAAAGGTGGATATACACTGTACTAGTGCCGACATTGTGCATGCTCTGTTGCCTGTGTCTATGTGCCTGTGGTTCTGTCAGTGTGATCATGTGATGTATCTGACCCCAGGAATGTGTCAATAAAGTTTCCCCTTCCTGGGACAATGAATTCACGGTGTTCTTATTTCAATTTCCAGGAGTGTACTACAACTCTGAGTCAGAGGGTACGTAGTTGAGGGTCACTTTTTTTTTTAATTTTTTTTATAGCCCTCAGGCGGTTAATGATAAAGTCAACATTATGCCTTTCTCACTTGTTTGTTCTTTTTCTGCCCACGTCCCATTCCCAATCCATTACATTCGAAAACATTTCTATGCGTCTTTCTTGCATTCACAGTGACAGATTTGTTTTGGTGGCCAAAATCGGAACTAATCTTTTTCCAGTGTAAGTCGGTTCCGCATTAACGCATTCGATGATCAGAATATGTGCCGTGTTGCGCTGCCATACGATATTTCAGCCCACACTGTATCTCTGTGAGTAGCTACACTTTAGTTACAGTCACCCGGTACAGATCAGCGGACTGGCAACCAGCACAATCCTATTCGCGGGATATTGCAGGCGGATCAGGGAAGATTATGGAGGAGGAGCAGACATCTCGCGATCGTGTTCTGAAAGCTTGTTTGAGAACACGTTGTTTCGTTGTTTTGCGCGAAAAGAGTGCGTAATATGTAAACCTCACGCACACATACACTGATCAGCCAGAGCGTTATGACCACGGGCCTATTACCGTCATAAAACCGTCCAGGGATGGTAGAGTCACCTGGCGTGGAGCGTGCTGTCCTTGTGTAGAATGGGGCGCGCGCGCCATCTGTCGTGAGTTTGACCGAGGGCTGACTCTAATGGCCCGCAGGCTCGGCACTTCTTGTCGGGTGTTCGAGGAGTGCCGTGGCAAGTGTCTTCAACATGTAAGGCGACCGCTTGCGATAATCGGGAAACCTGGGTTCGAGTACCGATCCGGCACTAATTTTCATTGCCATCATCCCATTATACAGCTGGTGGTTGTCCATATTCGCATGTGCGAATACATTTCATGTAGTTTAATTATAACCACGCTGTATTTCGCACTCGCGCACGAAGCGACTGCAGTGAATTGGAGCGAGTAATGAACAGATGTGCGTGCAGATTAGAAGCTATAGATTCAAAAGGTCATAACTGCGTACTGTCAGAATCTTGGCCGGAATTTTCAAGCATCATGGACTGAGGGGGCTAATACCTTGCTACTGTGCTTTTCTCTCCTTAAGATATGAAGTCAAGTTGATGATGTTTCATTGAAAATTCTACAGCAAGTATCAACGATGATACGAAATACCTCGTAAACAATTACTGACAAAGGGAGGTGAAGATCTGGGATCGCAGATTTACTTCAAACTTTGTGGACCTGTAGTAGGCCATTAAAACAACATAATGTCCAAGTGGTGAGGTGCACTACTCTGCTAAATCGGAAGTGAACTTTTACGCTTGTCCTATGTAACTGACGTATCTATGCGTAGGGGTACTGGACGTTAGAGTTGATGGTGGTCAAGCTGTTTTTCTCCAGTTTCCTTTGAGGTGTCTTCCTTAACCCACCCCAGAGCAGGTGTTTTCTTGCCATGAAAAGTTGATCCCCGCCTCTTCCACACTTAGAACCGATATATTCTCTGGTCATCGGAATGTTCTGGGCGGAAAAACTATACGTCGATAGTCTCAATGGGTCTGAGGTCTTGCTGCGCCCACCTCCTGTTAATTTTTCTAAAAAAGTAAATAAATAAACCAGTGATGTCCATTGTACCTCCACGTCCCCTACACTTTCTTTGGTTCCCGGAGGGTGGGAACGGGACGTGGTGGGCTAGGCCTTGGTTTGCGACACCCGCCCACGTTGTCCCCACTCCTCCCTTTGGGCGCCAGCAAGGTCCTTAAAAAAAAAAAAGAAGTGATTAGCGTTCGAGCTTTGTAAGATGAACGTGGTTGGGGCAGCGTTTCCACTTCCGCCCAAACCTACATTTTTGTAGCGCAAGTGTAAATTCTGTGACGTTCAAAAAATTTTCACCTACGCTATTCGTCCTTGCTACATTAGCAACGTTTCACCGTCACGCAGGCTAACTGCCAAATGCGCCTACCTCTGTGTCTGCAGCTCCAAGCGTCGAGGCGCAAAGTAGTTTCGGGCACCTTACCAGATTGCATGTGTAAGGCATTTCACAAATGACGACAGGCATACGTTTTCAAGAAAACCAAATATGTCCATTTACTTGTCGATAGTTATAAATTTCTTTGTTCTAATAATTGAATTTAATTAAAAATTGTAAGTTGCCAAATAATATGAAATTCACTAAAACTTCATGCAAATATACGTGCTTTTTTAAAAATTCTATTATCTCTCAAATGCCATATAAATTGATATGACCAGTAATAAAAAAATACAGCAAACAATCCTGTCGGAGGAACATCCGCAAGTGAGCATTATAGCAGAGGTAGAAAATACCGATTCAGTATTAAGGTTCTTTTTATTTAGAACACGACCGGTTTCGGGCTCTAATATGCCCATCATCAGGTGTTTATAACTTCATGCGGTGACCCCGAGCGCCGCGGTGGACAGGTACAGGACTTGATGCATCCCCAGCGAGCGCAGAGCTGGTGATACACTGCGTCCTGTACCTGTCCACCGCGGCGCTCGGGGTCATCGCATGAAGTTATAAACACCTGATGATGCGCATATCAGAGCCCGAAACCGGTCATGTTTTAAATAAAAGGAACCTTACAATTGAAACGGTATTTCCAACCTCTGCTAAAAAAATATAGATCAAAAATTAAAATTGAGCTGGAGACGAACCGTCGCCTCATAAAAGTTCGTCTCACAAGACTGTGAACAAGTCCTTGCCTTAACCTCATACATTAAGTCAGGCTTTCAAAGGGCCCAAAAAACCTGTGTGGCTTTTGTGGACCTCTCGGCGGCCTATGATACCATTTGGTTCGACGGACTCAAGCTGAAATAGCGATCCCTTGCCACAACACAACTAACCTTCTAGAAAACATGTTGAAAAATCGCTACTTCAGAGTGAAAGTAGGTCAATCTACGAGTAAATCCTACTCAATAAACAATGGGATCCCACAGGGATCAGTGTTGCCTCCCCTTCTCTTCAACCTATGCACGAGTGACATGCCAGAGACTAAATCGCAAAAATTCTGGTATGCAGATGACATTTCAATAGCCACTCAGAGCAAGGCATTCGAAGAGGGGGAAGGTAGTCTGTCAACGGACTTTCAACTTCTTAACCAGTATTATACGAAATGGAGATTCTGCCCAAATTCAAATAAAACTGAGGTAAGCGTATTCCACCTGAACAATCATGAGGGCCGCACCGGATTAGCCGTGCGGTCTGAGGCGCTACAGTCATGGACTGTGGGGCTGGTCCCGGCGGCGGTTCGAGTCCTCCCTCGGGCATGGGTGTTTGTGTTTGTCCTTAGGATACTTTAGGTTGAGTAGTGTGTAAAAATGGTTCAAATGGCTCTGAGCACTATGGGACTTAACATCTGTGGTCATCAGTCCCCTAGAACTTAGAACTACTTAAACCTAACTAACCTAAGGACATCACACACATCCATGCCCGAGGCAGGATTCGAACCTGCGTCCGTAGCAGTCGCGCGGTTCCGGTCTGAGCGCCTAGAACCGCTAGACCACCGCGGCCGGCAAGTAGTGTGTAAGTTTAGGGACTGATGACCTTAGCAGTTAAGTCCCATAAGATTTCACACACATCATCATCATCATCAACATAAATCATGAGGCAAGATGAGAGTTACAAGTAACATTCTGCAGTGAGCGATTGACGCACAACAGCTATCCAAAATATCTACGAATCACTCTGGACCGGTCAATAACCTATAAAAAACACCTAGAAATAACCAGTCAAAAAAAAAATCGAAATAACATATTAAGAAAGCTGACTGGAACCTCCTGGGGAGCTCAAGCTACCACCCTACCCACCGCAGCATAATCTCTTGTTTACTCGGCGGCAGAATACTGCGCCCCAGTCTGGTACAAGAGCACACACACGAAGAAAATAGATGTCCAGTTTAATACCACCATGAGGATTGTCTCAGTAACTCTGCAATCAACTCCACTTCCCTGGCTTCATGCCCTTTGCAATATAGCTCCTCCCTCCCTCATAAGGCAACAAGCAGCTATCCGAGAATAGAAGAAAATTAGCCGGCCGCAGTGGCAGAGGGGTTCTAGGCGCTTCAGTATGGAACCGCGTGACCGCTACGGTCGCAGGTTCGAATCCTACCTCGGGCATGTATGTGTGTGATGTCCTTAGGTTAGTTAGGTTTAAGTAGTTCTAAGTTCTAGCGGACTGATGACCTCAGATGTTAAGTTCCATAATGGTCAGAGCCATTTGAACAATTTTTTTGAAGAAAATTAATGACCCCTCTGTCTCTGAAGATATACCTATCCGAAAAATATTGGACCATATACCAACTACCCGCCTAAAATCCAGGAAACATATATGTGAAGAAGAAGTCCTCAAATTCCCAGAAAGGTACGACATAGCTAAGGAATACTGGTCGCTGAATAATCACCATCCTCTCATCATTGAATTTGATCCTTCGACACCTGTGGAAGGAATGCAGATGCCCACAAGAACTTGGCGCAGACTTCATCGTGTGAGGACTAACCACGGCAGGTGTAAGGCCATTCTTCACATATGGAAACGGACTGATGACCCACGATGCGACTGTGGTGCAGAAGAGCAAACAATTCCTCACCTGATCTTCGAATGTCCTGCGAGGAGGTTTGAAGGAGAATGGAGGGATATCATGAATGCTACTCCACGTGCTGTTCAGTGGGTGACCTGCTTAGATGTGGACTTGTAATAGCTGCAGTGGCTGTCTCCCTAATCTTTCGCATATTGTTGTTTGAAATCAATCATTTAATAATATATTTGTAATTAGTTTATTATAAGAGTCGAGGGACATGAAAGGGAAGCAGTGGTTGGGAAGGGAGTGAGACAGGGTTGTAACCCCTCCCCGATGCTATTCAATTTGTATATTGAGCAAGCAGTAAAGGAAACAAAAGAGAAATTCGGAGTAGGTATTAAAATCCATGGAGAAGAAATAAAAACTTTGAGGTTCGCCGATGACATTGTAATTCTGTCAGAGACAGCAAAGGACTTGGAAGAGCAGTTGAACAGAATGGACAGTGTCTTGAAAGGACGGTATAAGATGAACAGCAACAAAATCAAAACGAGGATAATGGAATGTAGTCGAATTAAGTCGGATGATGCTTAGGGAATTAGATTATGAAATGAGACACTTAAAGTAGTAAAGGAGTTTTGCTATTTGGGGAGCAAAATAACTGATGATGGTCGAAGTAGAGAGGATATAAAATGTAGACTGGCAATGGCAAGGAAAGCGTTTCTGAAGAAGACATATTTCTTAACATCGAGTATAGATTTAAGTGTCAGGAAGTCGTTTCTGAAAGTATTTGTATGGAGTGTAGCCATGTATGGAAGTGAAACATGGACGATAAATAGTTTAGACAAGAAGAGAATAGAAGCTTTCGAAATGTGGTGCTACCGGCCGCGGTGGTCTCGCGGTTCTAGGTACGCAGTCCGGAACCGTGCGACTGCTACGGTCGCAGGTTCGAATCCTGCCTCGGGCATGGATGTGTGTGATGTCCTTAGGTTAGTTAGGTTTAAGTAGTTCTAAGTTCTAGGAGACTGATGACCACAGCAGTTGAGTCCCATAGCGCTCAGAGCCATTTGAACCATTTTTTTGTGGTGCTACAGAAGAATGCTGAAGATTAGATGGGTAGATCACGTAACTAATGAGGAGGTATTGAATAGAATTGGGGAGAAGAGGAGTTTGTGGCACAACTTGACAAGAAGAAGGGACCGGTTGGTTGGACATGTTCTGAGGCATCGAGGGATCATCAATTTAGTACTGGAGGGCAGCGTGGAGGGTAAAAATCGTAGAGGGAGACCAAGAGATGAATACACTAAGCAGATTCAGAAGGATGTAGGCTGAAGTAGGTACTGGGAGATGAAGCAGCTTGCACAGGATAGAGTAGCATGGAGAGCTGCATCAAACCAGTCTCATGACTAAAGACAACAACAACAACAATTATTATATTAATTAATAGTATGTGTGCAGTTTTAGTCTGTAGATGCCATAAGCTAAATAAATGAAATAAAAATAAAGTTCGTCTCACGAAGCTAGAACGCTAACCACCTGACCACCATGGACTCTACCGACCGGCACCTACGCATGGATACATACGCCACATAATAGACGTGTAAAACATCTCCTGCGCTTTTCTCGGAATTGCCGGAAAAGTCCACCCTGCACATTATGTTGTTTTAATGGCCTACTAAAGGTGTGTAGAGTTTGAAGTGAAACTGTGATCCCAGTGTCGTGGCCTCCCCTTGTGAGACTGCAGGTTTTCCCCTCGAACGCCGATTTGATAACACGGTAGTAGAGCTCACCTTGCGATGTAGAGGTACCCCGTGTTAGTGGAGGCGATCTTGAAGATCCAGGAGACGAACAGCGGCGCCACGGTGAGGTAGCCGAACGGCTTGCGAGGGACGAACTCGGTGAGTGCGGAGAAGACGGGCGTGAAGACGACGGCTGCGACGGCGAGCAGCGACGACACCCAGGAGCCCTCGTCAACCGTCAGCGGCTGCGACACCACGCCGTCCTCGGCCGACTGCAGCTGCGGCAGCGCCATCGCCGGCCACACCATCGACGAGCCGAACGCGAACGTGTTCAGGTTCACTGCGCACAACGCCAGCAATGCACACTGTACTGTCTGTCACTCAAGCGGACGTAATGTGAGCAAGTGCACTATACAATGAGGGCAATGAGGTCACAGAAGTCGTAGGACAGCACATATACAGATGGCGTTAGTACCACGAAGGTCGGTAGCTGTGGTCGAGCGGTTCTAGGCGCTGCTGCTACAGTCGCGGGTTCGAATCCTGCCTCGGGCATGGATGTGTGTGATGTCCTTAGGTTAGTTAGGTTTAAGTAGTTCTGAGTCTAGGAGACTGATTACCTTAGATGTTAAGTCCCATGGTGCTCAGAGCCATTTGAACAATTTTTGAGTACCATGTACACGAGGTATAAAAGGGAAGTGCTTTGGTGGTGCTGTCATTTGTACTCTGGTGATTCAGGCGAAAAGGATTCCGACGTGATTATGGCTACACGACGGGAACTAACAAACTTTGATTGCGGAATGGCAGAGGGAACTACCAGCAAGGGACAGTCCTGTTCAGAAATCGTTAGGGAATTCAGTATGCCGAGATCCACAGTGTCAAGAATGTACCGAGAAGGTCAAATTTCAGGTATCTCATAACCAACAAATTGTGGTCAGAATCCGCATCTGCCCCTGCAAATGTCTTCAGTTTAAAATTTGGTTCCGAAATTTTTGTTTTACCTTTATACGAGTCAGAAACCTTGTACTGTCTACAGGTCTCTTCCACGTATAGAGCCTTCTTTTATAGTTTTCGTGCGGCCCCGGTAGCTGAGTGGTCAGCGTGACGGAATGTCAATCCTAAAGTCCCGGGTTCGATTCCCGGTTGTGTCGGAAATTTTCTCCGCGCAGGGACTGGGTGTAGTGTTGTCCTAATCATCATCATTTCATCCCCATCGACGCGCAAGTCGCCGAAGTGGGTTCAAATCGAAAGACCTGCACCAGGCGAACGGTCTACCCGACGGGAGGCCGTAGTCACACGACATTTCATTTCATTTCATTATGATTCTAAATCGAAGTGTTAGCGATGATAAAATTGTGCACTGTACAAAATTATCCAAGTGGCTGCCTCTTTCGTCCCTTTCTCCCAGTCCATATTCATCCACTATTTTTCCTTTTCTTCCTTTTCCTACAATCGAATTCCAGTCCCCCATCACAATTAAATTTTCGTCTCCCTTAACAATCTGAATACTTGCTCTTATCTCATCATACATTTCTTCAATCTCTTCATCATGTGCGGAGCTAGTTTGCATATAAACTTGCGCTTGTGTCAACCTTGGCTACAATAAAGCGTTCACTATGATGCTGGTGGTAGCTTACTCACATTTATGTTTTGATCTGCTATTAGACTTACTCCTCTCTTACCACTATTTGGTTTTGCATTTATAATCATGTATTCACCTGACCAGAAATCCTGTTCCTCCTGCCACAAACCTATCCATTTCCCTTTTTGTAAATTTTGTAACCTACCTGCCCGATTAAGGGACCTAACATTCCGCACTCCGATCTGTAGAACGCCTGTTTTGTTTCTCCTGATGACTACATCCTCTCGAGTGGTCTCCACCTGGAGATCCCAATGGGGGACTGTTTTATTTCCGGAATATTTTAACCAAGAGGACGCAATCATCATTCAACCATACAGCAGAGCCGCATGCCTTCGGGCAGAATTACGGCTGTAGTTTCCCATTGTTTCGCAGTACCAGCGCAGCAAGGCCGTTTCGGTTGTTGTTACAGGGCCACATCAGTTAATCATCCAGACTGTTGCCCCTGTAACTAGTGAAAAGGCTGCTGCTCCTGCCCATGAACCACAGTTTGTCTGGCCTCGCAACAGATACCCCTCCGTTGTCGTTGCACCTAGAACACGGTTATCTGTATCGCTGAGGCCTTCAAGCCACCCCACTGACGGCAAGGTCCATGGTTCATGAGAGGGGGGGGATTTACAGAAACCAGACGACAGAGGGAGATTCGAGGGGCATGAAAGGCATGCTATGGTTGAGAAGGAGAGTGTGACGGGGTTGTAGCCAATGTAATTCAAATTGTGCAAGGAGCAAGCAGTAAAGGAAACCAAAGAAAAATTGGGAGTAGGAATTTAAATCCAGGCCGAAGAAATAAAAACACTGAGGTTTGCCGATGACATTTTAATTCTGTCAGCATAGGGCTTGGAAGAGCAATTGAACAAAATGAACAGCGTCTTAAAAGGAGGATGTAAGTAGCAGGAAAATGGGTGTCTCACCCAACTTCCAAAATAAGCCACTTTTATTCAATTGTAGGCCATTTTTAGACATTTTTGATCGAAATTAACAAATTCTATAGCTTAGGTCCATACCTCGACTTTATCCAACGTTCATATTTCGAAAATCTCCTTTTTATACAAAATCAACAGTTTTTTTTATTTTTATAATTAAATTTATGATGATGATAAATAACGTATAATAATAGTGATGATGATGGCATGTCACATTATTATATATGAACTTGGTATCTGAGTGCCATAGGCATTACTAATATGACCAATTTGATTAAAAGCTGCAATACATCCCACACATTGCCCTCCACGCAAGCTACGTGTTTCGGACTCGTCTGCCCCTACGTACATAGTGCTAAACGAAGACTAACTTCAGAATGGAGAGCTGCATCAAACCAGTCTCTGGACTGAAGACCATAACAACAGTAACTAGTGAATCTTCACATTCATAACAAAATCATGAGCGGCTGCTCCGTCCGAGCAGATATAGAAGTGCGTTGCATCAAACTCAACAGCAAAGTGTTGTGCCAGTGGGTGCATACCTCTTCCACAAGCGTTCCGCAAAATTTTGCTCAGGGGGTGTCCTTACATACGAATGGCCAGCTTGGAGTTTTCATTTCATGATGATAGCAACTGTCGCTGGTATGCCAGAAAGCCATTTTTCTCACTCTACATAATATACATATAGTTTCCAGAATGAGATTTTCAGTCTGCAGCGGAGTGTGCGCTGATATGAAACTTCCTGGCAGATTAAAACTTTGTGCCGGACCGAGACTCGAACTCGGGACCTTTCCCTTTCTCGGGCAAGTGCTCTACCAACTCTTTTTTTTATGTTCTCGTTTTGTTCGTTTTTCGTTCGTTGTATGTGCTCGGGGCGGACGTCGTAAGACATCCGTTAAAGTTCGTCTTTGATCGGTTAACTCAGTTTTTTTTTATTACAGAGGGCTGCTAACCTTCTGACCAAACACGCTGAGCTACCGTGCCGGCTTCAGCTGAGCTACCCTAGCACGACTCACAACCCCTCATCACAGCTCTACTTCCGCCAGTGCCACGTCTCCTACCTTCCAAACTTTACAGAAGCTCTCCTGCGAACCTTTCAGGAAGTCTCATATCAGCGCACACTCCACTGCAGAGTGAAAATCTCATTCTGGAAACATTCCCCCAGGCTGTGGCTAAGCCATATATCCGCAATATCTTTTCTTTCAGGAGTGCTAGTCCTGCAAGGTTCGCGGGAGAGCTTCTGTAAAGTTTGGAAGGCACGAGACGAGGTACTGGCGGAAGTAGAGCTGCGAGGACGGGTCGTGAGTCGTGCTTGGTTGGTAGAGCACCACTTGCCTCCGAAAGGCAAAGGTCCCGAGTTCGAGTGCCGGTCCGACATACAGTTTTAATCTGCCAGGAAGTTTCATAGATATAGCTTTTTTTTTTACTAAAACTTTATTTTGCTGAGTAATGTGTAATTTGCCAATATCTCTTGAAATCTGCAAACTTCTTGTTCATTTGAGTCATGCATTTAGAAGGTCCATCGCCTAATGCCTTCATTTTGCTTTGCCTTACAGAGGATTGGAAAGGCGTTCCGTGGCGGTATTGTTATTGGGTCCCTGTGCCTTTTTCTGTCTCCAGAAACCTTTTGGTCGTCCAAACAGAAATATCGCAATAGTAAAATACCCTGGATAACTGTTGGATGGTGGTGTATAAGACGATTATTTTATAAATCTATTACTTTACTCCGAATTAATTTTACACTCAGGTGACAGTTTTGTTGGCCTCTCCGTAAAGCGTACGTAAGAGCGAGAGGACTCTCAGTTGCCATATAATGGAGCCTATGTAACGTGTTTTGTATGACTGTGGCAGACATCTTAGTGTTGCTTTTGTTGGTAGCATTGTTCTTAACACTGCAACCACCTTGAGATATCGCCCGTAAACTCGCGGAAGTAAACACTGATGATGAGCAACGCGCTCCGATGATATCTGATCATTCAGTGCCGACCGGTCGCAGCATCATCCTCTGCCATTGGCGTCACCCGGATGTGGTGCGGAGGGGCACGGCGCCAGCAGATCGCTCTCCCCATCGTTGTCAGCTCCCAGACCTTGGACTCGCTACTTCTCATTCAAGTAGGTCCTCAACTGTCATCAAGAAGCTGAGTGGACCCCGTTCCAGTTCTCTCGCAAAGGAAAAAGCGCTAGCCGTTCTGGAAACTGAAGTCGGATCCTCTGCATGGTCGTTGGTAGAAGACACCGAACAAGTAAAAGACTGAGACTTTTTGGCGGATTACAACTGTTGTGTGGACCGGGACTCGAACCTGGGACTTCCGCATTCTCGGGTCAAGTGCTCTACCTGCTGAGCTACCCAAACACGATTCACGACCCGTCCTCACACTTTTACTTCCGCTAGAAACTTATCTCTTACCTTCGAAACTTCCGGAAAACTTGCAGGAGTAGCACTCCTGGAAGAAAGAATAGAGCGAGGGTACTGCTTAGCGACAGGCTGGGGGAGGGTTTCCAGAAAGATTTCATTCTGGAAGTCAATGGCTGTACTGTAGATTTAGTGCTGCATTTGTTTTAAATCTGTAGACACCGAACTGAGGCTGCAGTGTTGGCCATGTTTGTAATGATAGACCACGACGCTACCTCTTCCCCCTCCAAGAATTCGAGATGGACCTGCAGTGGACGCTTCGCTCATTCCGAAATCGACGGGTGGTGCTGCATACACAAACAGAGGTCGCCGCACCCTCACCCTCGTGTTCATCCCCTCCTCCTTGAAAGTCAGCGCACGCGGAGAACCTGGGGGAGAAGTGACGTCGAACATTGCAAGACTGCCATCGAAGCCTCATCTAGATGCCGAGTCCGTACGTCTGCCACTGTCACCATCTTACAAGCGCTACTTATTGGTGAACTAAGGACATTATTCTGGTAATCGACTGCTGGTCTGTTTTGCTTTTGTCGTGCTTGACTATGAACATTTTAAGTAAAAGAGTATAAATTCTGCCCATGCAGCTGTATATCTAGTGTTTGTTGTTTAAAGGGCTATCCACATACCCACCTCCTACAACTGCAGACATCTCTGATCCTTACATCCCGTATTTTTCGCCAGAGCAAGTTGTGTCTGCAGTCGTAGGAGTTGGATTCATGGTACATCTTTTAAACTACAAACACAGACATACAATTTGAATGGGTAAAATTTACACACTTTTATTTACAATGCTCAAGAAGCCAAACTGGACAAAGCAATAATAGAAAGTAGCTGTCTTTACATGTTGAACTGACAATTGTTCATCCAACTGAAAACTGTTCTTCGTTCGCTGACCGCAGTGAGTTATGGTGTCACCGTCTCGATGGAGTTACGACGTTCGTGGTTTGTTGAAAAAAATGGTTCAAATGGCTCTGAGCACTATGGGACTTAACATCTATGGTCATCAGTCCCCTAGAACTTAGAACTACTTAAACCTAACTAACCTAAGGACATCACACACATCCATGCCCAAGGCAGGATTCGAACCTGCGACCGTAGCGGTCGCGCGGCTCCGGACTGAGCGCCTAGATCGTGGTTTGTTCTGCCCTAGGTAATTCGCTTGGGCAGAGTTATAACGAGGCGCCGATGGTGTTAATGCGACCGCTTCTGGGACGGGGAAGTATCCGCCCGGCGTATTAACGACTGTGAATCTGTGTTCCGGTCAGTCTAGATCTGGTTTTTAGGCGGTTTCCCTCGTCTCACCAGGTTAATATCGACCTGATTCCCAAATTTCGCCTCAGACAAACGCTACGCAAACATTTAGAACAATTTCTCTTATTTTTACACATAATTCACTCTACACGCTGACAGATTGGGTGCACTGTTTGTGTTCTGGGTTGCGGACAGGAGACCTACGACCTCCGCCGTGTGGTCTACTTAAGAACTCAGTCACCATTAGCATCAGATACTGGTGAACACCAGTAGTACGTAGTTACTAGCTGTGACGTCTATTTGGGTATGTAGTGCCAACCGAGTGATGGAGATTCCAAAAGCACCGCTTACGGAATGGTGAGGGGCACCGGTGCAGGATCGAATCCTCCAGGTATACTCACTATAAGAGTCGGTGCTGCCTGGATGTTATTTCAACGTTGTTTTTCACACGCATCTACATGAATAATGGGTTGGTACCCAAGTAAAGAAACTTCAAGACGTGTTCGTAAAATTTGACAATCTGCAAAAAGCTTTCGACAATGTCAAATGGTGCAAGATGTTCGATATACTGAGAAAAACAGTGGTAAGCCATTGGGAGGGACGGGTAATATACAGTGTGTACAAGAGCCAAGAGGGAATAATAATGAATGACCAAGAACGAAGTGCTCGGATTAAAAAGGGTGTAAGACAGGGATGTAGTCTTTTGCCCCTGCTGTTCAATCTGTACATCGAAGAAGCAATGATGGAAATAAAAGAAACGATTAAAACTGGAATTGAAATGCAAGTAAGAGGATATCAATGGCTGGATTCGCTGATGACATTGCTAACCTGAGTGAAAGTGAAGAAGAATTAAATGATCCGGTGAATGAAATGAACAGTCTAATGAGTCCAGAACATGGACTGAGAGTAAATTGAAGAGAGACGAAAGTAATGAGAAGTAGCAGAAATGAGAAAGGTGAGAAACTTAACATCAGGATTGATGGTCACGAGGTAGATGAAGTTAAGGAATTCTACTACCTAGGAAGCAAAATAACCAATGACGGAAGGAGCAAGGAGGATTAGAATTGTCAAGAGAAGTCTACTAGTATCAGACATAGGCCTTAACTTGAGGAAGAAGTTTCTGAGAATGTATGTTTGGAGCACAGCATTGTATGATAGTGAAACACTGATTGTGGGAAAACGGGAACAGAAGACAGTATAAGCAACTGAGATATGGTGCTACTGACGAAGTTTGAAAATTAGGTGGACTGATAAGGTAAGGAATGAGGACGTTCTGCGCAGAATCGGATAGGAAAGGATAATGTGGAAAACACTGATAAAGAGAAGGGACAGGGTGATACGACATCTGCTAAGACAAGAGGGAACGACTTCCATGGTATTAGACGGAGCTGTAGAGGGAAAAACTGTAGAGGAAGACAGAGATTGGAATACATCCAGCAAATAACTGAGGACGTAGCAAGTGCTACTCTGAGATGAAGAGATTGGCACAGGAGGGGAATTCGTGGCGGGCCGCATCAAACCAGTAAGAAGACTGGTGACTCAAACCAAGTCTTGCCTGAGTTACACGATTTGCAGACACTTGGAAGATTTTTCATCCATTCCTGCCTGGCCTGATACAGAAAGGGCATCCGTCCACCATTTAAATTAACTGTGACAAACTCGTTGTGCCGACTCTGCGCAGATTCGGGACAAAGGTACAAGAAAAAGAAAAAAAGACGGGGATACCGGAGGAAGCGAAGCGCCCGCTGGCGGCCAATCTAGAGAGTGACTGTTGACTTCGGAGGGGCGCGATGGCGGCGTAGTGTGCGGTCGGGGTAAACATCGCCGATTCTGCGAGGATGACGGACTTGAGAAGGGCTTTCATCTACATCTACAGCTACATTTATACTCCGCAAGCCACCCAACGGTGTGTGGCGGAGGGCACTTTACGTGCCACTGTTATTACCTTCCTTTCCTGTTCCAGTCGCGTATGGTTCGCGGGAAGAACGACTGCCGGAAAGCCTCAGTGCGCTCTAATCTCTCTAATTTTACACTCGTGATCTCCTCGGGAGGTATAAGAAGGGGAAAGCTATGTATTGGATACCTCATCCAGAAACACACCCTCTCGAAACGTGGACGGCAAGATACACCGCGATGCAGAGCGCCACTTGAGTTTGCTAAACGTCTCCGTAACGCCATCACGCTTACCAAATAACCCTGTGACGAAACGCGCCGCTCTTCTTTGGATTTTCTGTATATCCTCCGTCAACCCGACCTGGTACGGATCCCACACTGATGAGCAATACTCAAGTATTGTATACTCGAGTATTTTGTAAGCCACCGCCTTTCTTGATGGACTACATTTTCTGAGGACTCTCGCAATGAATCTCAACCTGGCACCCGCCTTACCAACAATTAATTTTATATGATCATTCCACTTCAAATCGTTCCGTACACATGCTCCCAGATATTTTACAGAAGTAACTGCTACCAGTGTTTGTTCCGCTATCATATAATGATACAATAAAGGATCCTTCTTTCTATGTATTTGCAGTACATTACACTTGTGTATGTTAAGGGTCAGTTGCCACTCCCTGCACCAAGCGTCTATCCGCTGCAGATCTTCCTGCATTTCGCTGCAATTTTCTAATGCTGCATCTTCTCTGTATACGACAGCATCATCCGCGAAAAGCCGCATGGAACTTCCGACACTATCTACTAGGTCATTTATATATATTGTGAAAAGCAATGGTCCCATAACACTCCCCTGTGGCATGCCAGAGGTTACTTTAACGTCTGTAGACGTCTCTCCATTGAGAACAACATGCTGTGTTCTGTTTGCTAAAAAATCTTCAATCCAGCCACACAGCTGGTCTGATATTTCGTAGGCTCTTACTTTATCAGACGACAGTGCGGAACTTTATCGAACGCCTTCCGGAAGTCAAGGAAAATGGCATCTACCTGGGAGCCTGTATCTAGTATTTTCTGGGTCTCATGAACAAATAAGGCGAGTTGGGTTGGGTCTCACACGATCGCTGTTTCCGGAATCCATGTTGATTCCTACTGAGTAGATTCTGAGTTTCCAGAAATGACATGATACGCGAGCAAAAAACATGTTCCAAAATTCTACAACAGATCGATGTCAGAGATATAGGCCTACAGTTTTGCGCATCTATTCGACGACCTTTCTTGTAAACTGGAACTGCCTGTGCTCTTTTCCAATCATTTGGAACCTTCCTTTCCTCTAGAAACTTGCGGTACACTGCTGTTAGAAGGGGGGCAAGTTCTTTCGCGTACTCTGTGTAGAATCGAATTGGTATCCCGTCAGGTCCAGTGGACTTTCCTCTGTTGAGTGATTCCAGTTGCTTTCCTATTCCTTGGACACTTATTTCGATGTCAGTCATTTTTTCGTTTGTGCGAGGTTTTAGAGAAGGAATTGCAGTACGGTCTTCGTCTGTGAAACAGCTTTGGAAAAAGGTGTTTAGTGTATTTCAGCTTTACGCGTGTCATCCTCTGTTTCAACGCCATCATCATCCCGGAGTGTCTGGATATGCTGTTTCGAGTCACTTACTGTTTTAACGTAAGACCAGAACTTCCTAGGATTTTCTGCCAAGTCGGTACATAGAATTTTACTTTCGAATTCACTGAACACTTCACGCACAGCCCTCCTTACGCTGACTTTGACATCGTTTAGCTTCTGTTTGTCTGAGATGTTTTGGCTGCGTTTAAACTTGGAGTGAAGCTCTCTTTGCTTTCGCAGTAGTTTCCTAACTTTGTTGTTGAACCACGGTGGGTTTTTCCAGCCCCTCACAGTTTTACGATTGCCTTGAACTTTTTCCATAAACACTCAACATTGTCAGTGTCGGAACAGAAATTCTCGTTTTGATCTGTTAGGTAGTCTGAAATCTGCCTTCTATTACTCTTGCTAAACAGACAAACCTTCCTCCCTTTTTTATATTCCTATTAACTTCCATATTCAGGGATGCTGCAACGGTCTTATGATCACTGATTCCCTGTTCTGTGTTCTGTTTGCTAAATACTCTTCAATCCAGCCACACAGCTGGTCTGATATTCCGTAGGCTCTTACTTTGTTTATCAGGCTACAGTGCGGAACTGTATCGAACGCCTTCCGGAAATAAAGGAAAATGGCATCTACCTGGGAGCCAGTATCTAATATTTTCTGGGTCTCATGAACAAATAAAGCGAGTTGGGTCTCACAGGATCGCTGTTTCCGGAATCCTTGTTGATTCCTATAGAGTAGATTCTGGGTTTCCAGAAATGACATGATACGCAAGCAAAAAACATGTTCTAAAATTCTACAACAGATCGATGTCAGAGACATAGGGCTATAGTTTTGCGCATCTACTCGACGAACCTTCTTGAAAAGTGGAACTACCTGTGCTCTTTTCCAATCATTTGGAACCTTGCACCTGCATAGCGGATTTAACCTGGAACGGACGTGAGACCGGGCCGCTGTACTACATTTTTACCGACTGTTGGCGTAGAAGCAGTATAGCTGATGGCGGCGTCGCTGTGAGCCGTTCAGCTTACCGACGCAGGCGGCGAGGAACTGTGGCCATACAGCCGGCTTGGTGTGAGACCGCGACGCCTCCGCCCCCGGAGGCTGCTTCTCTGGAGAGGCCAGGCCGGCGGCATTGGCGTTGGCGGCGGCGGCAGTCTCTGGGGCCGCGCGCGGTACGTACACACCGACAGCGCCGTAGCCGTTTGCCACCTCTCCAGAAAACCGCTTCATGCTGCCGACCAGAAGATTGCAAACAGTGTCTGCCGTGACGGCACGTTAAATACCACCCGAGCGTACGCCAGAGGTTGTCGCCGTAAATCACTGAGGCTGCCTGTCTACACACCGAACAATGGAGGGTGTTTGCAGCGGTGACATCTGCACGTGATTACCGGAACGCAGCTGGGCGTCGTGTAGTAGTAGAGATGTTTTGTATCGTTGTGCGGTAACAACGGCCACAACACTGCGTGTTACGCCTGGTTACACCAGAGCGAACGCGAGGATCGGCGAACGAGAATTCTCTCTGGTGTAAACGGTAGGCGAGCGCGAGGGAACTGCATTCAGTCGTGCTCGGTTCACATTCGCTAGGGCTCGCTCGTGTTCCGCTAGTTCTCGATCTTTTAGCGAAACGTCGAAGGCAGTTCGCATCCTTTCCGCTTCGGCGCTAGAAGTACAGAAAAATTTACTCCGTTATTTTGTCTACTTTTGATGCTGACATGAGTTGCATGACGGTTGGAGTGGTCTGAGGAGAATGTAACGTTGCTGATAAAGGAGAATAATATCATAGATTCTTCTGGGATCAGAGGTTCACAGCATAAATGCTGAAGCAAAAGAAGCGTGATTGGCAGAAAGAGGGCAGAACCACTCAAAGGACACACTGGGAACATAAGTAAGACGATAAATTCGTTAGATAGCAGTAACAGGTGGGAAAGGAGTGAATAAGCACAAGCTTTGCATTTCTATGTTACTTATAATCCGTCTTGATTGCAAAAATGTTTATTCACATGACCGGTTTCTGTTCCTCTAGAACCATCTTCAGATCTACGATTTCGGTTACAGGAGTAACCCGTCCACGCTCAGCAACCTCCACATGCTGCGTCACATGAATGCGACAGGTTACTCCTGTAACCGAAATTGCAGATCTGAAGATGGTTCTAGAGGAACAGAAACCGGTCATGTAAATAAACATTTCTGCAGTCAAGACGGATTATACATATCAATGTATAAAAAGTGATTGCGGTATCCCTGCAGACATTATGTCTGTTTTTGAAAACTTTGCATTTCTTTTCAATACACATCTGAAAAATAAAGCCTCCGAATTTTGTGATCTGTTCTCAATGTTGGTTGAGATATTACATTTTATGCACATTACTCGGTTAACTTTCCCTCTTCGTTCACGCAAGTTGCAGCCCTCTGCCGCTAGAGGGCTCCGGATTGTAACGTGTAACTTACCAGTGTTACGTGACTATGTCTGTATACTGCGAGCCTCTCAGAAAACTGAAAGCACGAATTACAAGAGTTCGTCCACGTATGGAGCACCCTCTCCTGGCGTAAGGAAACTGCTTATTAATAATAGTGATGTTGTAACTGTTGGCTGGTAATATTTACTGACAAAATGCAATCTAACGCTAGATTGCGTACTTACGGCTATCCTGTGTGGCCGATTTTAGTAAGACTTTAAAAGAGAGAGAGATTATTGATTGACCACCGATGCGTCAGTTCTCGATTGTGTTCAGGACACGTACGGATTGATTACGCGAATAATTGCCTTTTGACCCAGGATTGCCTTCACGCAATCAGAATCTTCGATGAAAATACATAAGGGACATATTTGAATATAAAAATAGAAATGAAATCAAATTAGTGGGATTTCGTAGGAGAAAGATTAACAGATCGGAAGTTGAACACATTAGTGGTCTCCCAAACACAACTAAGACACCGCGATAAAGAGCGAACGTGTAACAAAGCTCATATACAATTTGAACATCATTTTTGGTTAGTGAAAGAAAAGAATAAGTAGAAAATTACTGCATCGTAAAATATTAATATATTTTGAGCAAATTGGCTTTAAATTTCTACACATTGACAAATACACAATAAATGCATGACTTACGTCTGATATTTCTTTTGTAAATGGCGCAGTCCAATAATCGCTGCTTTGTCAGTCCGTTCCTTCTTAAAATTAAATGTCCTTGCGTGTGCATAAGTACATTGTATCCACATCCGAGTTACCGAAATGTTTGTTCGTCGTTTCACATAGATTTTACACAAAATAAAAATACAACTTGTAGCAATGCTATGTAGTACGTCTTAACATGTCGGCGACCAAAAGTACAAGGGATAATGAAGTCTCTAGAATATTTCTTAACAAAAGATAGATTGTTCTTTCTTCTGTTTCGCAGCTTCTTGCTATCAAGCTCTGGGGCAATGATTTTAAATATCTGCGCCCAGCGGGACATAGTGTTTATTTAGAGTATTTAAACGCTGGACGCGCGTTTTGGTATAGGTGCTCATTAAAAAAAACTACTCTCGCGCTGTGATGCTTAGCATCTTTACGAACTACAGCTCGTTGGCTGTCCTTTTCTTTAAAAACAAATATCTCACATGCAAAGTAACTGAAATCCAATAATATTACACTCTCTTTCAGCGCGACAATGCTAGACCACACACCAATGCTGCGACATCTGCAACAATTAGACACCTTGGTTTCGCTCTCATCGATAATCCTACATACAGTTGCGACTCGACCCCATCCGATTTTCATCTGCTTCCAAAAATTAACCGGCAGCTTCGAGGACTTCACTTTCGTAGTGATAAAGCGCTGACTGATTGTTCACGGTCACTATTCACTCGAATTTGCAACTCATTTGATGTCCATAATAATTATCAGTTGCCTTTGAGCTATCACTGAGTGTTAACAATGGAGAAAAAGTGAATTGCTTTTTTTTGGCATTTTTTGGTATACGCTTGCTGATAGCATTACAGGAAGTACAAAATATGCGCCAAAATAAAACTCACAAAAATGTGAAAGAAAAACTATTGGAAGGAGTGAGAACTGCTCATGAAATTCAGTGCACTGTTACTGAAGTAGATCTACGAGACTGTGCCCTCTGGTTAGACAGATTTAGGAAATTGTACAGAAAAGGAAGTCACAAAATTACGAAGTTTACTAAAAGTAAACATGTAGAGGTATCATTAATATGTAATACTATAGAGAAATTCGTAGCTTATGTGAGGACGAAGCTACTTCTTACCCCTTAAAATGTTGTATGTAAAGAGTGCACTTTATCATTTCAAGCGAAAGAAAGACAGTGTCCCTTGTGCAGTCGATGAATGCTATGATGCATTTGTATGCAACAGTGCCAGTGGTAAGTATCAGTTGATTACTCTTTCCATAATATATCACTGTCTTCGGGAACATCAAGGCGAATTAGGACCCAAAATTTTAAAAAGACACTGTTTACTCGTAAAAGTCTTGTAATCGACGTAGAAAAATCTGTTAAAATAGGAGAGGATAATACTCAACGTTACATCGGAAACATCTTCTTATCATTGACAGAGAATAATTCATTGCTTTTGTTTACTCTTGGCCTGGAAATAACGACACCTCTGTTTTTAGTAGGACTTCAAAACGACTGCTAATATAATTTGGATTCCACCAGGACCTAATTACGTGATTCACCCTCTCAATAAAAAAATTGTCAATAGTGTAAAGCATTTGTCAGATATATAAGTATTCAAATCATGACTGGAAATTAACAGCAATTTGATAGATAATTACAATATTAATCAGTCTTGATTGCAAGGATTTACTAAAGACTAAAAATTACACGTCAAGATCGTGACGTGTGATTTTTAGTCTTTAATAAAACCTTGCGATAAAAGCTAGTTAGATTTTTTATGTCAGACAGCATATTTTTCTATTGGTTTTTGTCATTACAGCTGTATCAGCGGAACAGTATTGTTAAACTACAGTCATTACTATATTGTCAGTTTGCATCAATACGTCTGACGAATTTGATCACCTACGCATCTCAATATGCAGAGCAACGACCATGACCACTTCGTATTCCATTCCTCCTCCATCTAAATAAAACTAGCCATTTTTTAAATGACTGAATGCATAAATTTTTCTTTTATCATATATGTCTGGTGTAAGAAACATGTTTGTTTTTGTTACACAACAGATACTTTCCATTTTTGTGACGTCTGCAGGGAGTAAACAAGGCACTGTTTCATTGTTAGCAAAATATGGCTCTTGGTCAGTCTGTCTTCATTGATATGAAGAAAAAGAAGTTCTACATTGACGGATATAACAGTGACACACTTCAGTTTTGGCGCAAGTTGGAAAGAAATGCTGCAATCAAGGGAGCTGCATTCTCCGCTTTGCATGCATGCCGCCGATCGCAAGCCCTTCAGCCCGATGCTCTTCTGTAAAACCTTTTGCATTTTTGTTCATATTTTTCCTCCCACTTCATATGGCGCTTCATTAATTTTCCAATAAAGAAACTTTGTCTTAGATAGTCTTCATCAACCTTCCAAATAATTCTTGCATAATCTTAGATTCATTAAACGTCGTTGTTAAAAGTGTTTACTTCAGTTTTTAATATTCGTTCAACATTTGCCTTACGTAACGCTCCATGTATGCTTAGTTGAGACTTTTTATCACTCGAAACCTGATACAAGATAGGAAAGAGATCCTATACAGAAGTGCGTACAAAAATTATTTGGTATTTCTGAGGGAATTTAAGGAGATGGGACCTGGATAAACTGACTAAACCAGAGGTTGTACAGAGTTTCAGGGAGAGCATAAGGCAATAATTGACAGGAACGGGGGAAAGAAATATAGTAGAAGAGGAATGGGTGGCTCTGAGGGATGAAGTAGTGAAGGCAGCAGAGGAGCAAGTATGTAAAAAGACGAGGGCTGGTAGAAATCCTTGGGTAACAGAAGAAATATTGAATTTAATTGATGAAAGGAGAAAATATAAACACGCAGTAAATGAAGCAGACAAAAAGGAATACAAACACCTCAAAAATGAGATCGACAGGAAGTGCAAAATGCCTAAGCAGGCATGGCTAGAGGACAAATGTAAGGATGTAGAGGCTTATCTCACTAGGGGTAAGTTAGATACTGCCTACAGGAAAATTAAAGAGACCTTTGGAGAAAAGAGAGCCACTTGTATGAATATCAAGAGCGTTGATGGAAACACAGTTCTAAGCAAAGAAGGGAAAGCAGAAAGGTGGAAGAAGTATATAGAGGGTCTATACAAGGGCGATGTACTTGTGGACAATATTATGGAAATGGAAGAGGATGTAGATGAAGATGAAATGGGAGATACGATACTGCGTGAAGAGTTGGACAGAGCACTGAAAGACCTAAGCCGAAACAAGGCCCCCGAAGTAGACAACATTCCATTAGAACTACTGACAGCCTTTGGAGAGCCAGTCCTGACAAAACTCTACCATCTGGTGAGCAAGATGTATGAGACAGGCGAAATACCCTCAGACTTCAAGAAGAATATAATAATTCCAATTCCAAAGAAAGCAGGTGTTGACAGATTGAAAATTACCGAACTATCAGTTTAATAAGTCACAGCTGCAAAATACTAACGCGAATTCTTTACAGACGAATGGAGAAACTGGTAGAAGCCGACCTCGGCGAAGATCAGTTTGGATTGCGCAGAAATATTGGAACACGTGAGGCAATACTGACTCTACGACTTACCTTAGAAAATAGATTGAGGAAAGGCAAACCTACATTTCTAGCATTTGTAGACTTAGAGAAAGCTTTTGACAATGTTGACTGGAATACTCTCTTTCAATTTCTAAAGGTGGCAGGGGTAAAATATAGGGAGCGAAAGGCTATTTACAATTTGTACACAAACCAGATGGCAGTTATAAGAGTCGAGGTGTATGAAAGGGAAGCAGTGGTTGGGAAGGGATTGAGACAGGGTTGTAGCCTCTCCCCGATGTTATTCAATCTGTATATTGAGCAGGTAGTAAAGGAAACAAAAGAAAAATTCGGAGTAGGTATTAAAATCCATGGAGAAGAAATAAAAACGTTGAGGTTCGCCTATGACATTGTAATTCTGTCAGAGACAGCAAGGGACTTGGAAGAGTAGTTGAACGGAATGGACAGTGTCTTGAAAGGAGGATATAAGATGATCATCAACAAAAGCAAAACGAGGATAATGGAATGTTGTCGAATTAAGTCGGGTGATGCTGAGGGAATTAGATTAGGAAATGAGACACTTAAACTAGTAAAGGAGTTTTGCTATTTGGGGAGCAAAATAACTGATGATGGTCGAAGTAAAGAGAAATTTGTTAACATCGAGTATAAATTTAAGTGTCAGGAAGTCGTTTCTGAAAGTATTTGTATGGAGTGTAGCCATGAATGGAAGTGAAACATGAACGATAAATAGTTTGGACAAGAAGAGAATAGAAGCTTTCGAAATGTGGTGCTACAGAAGAATGCTGAAGATTAGATGGGTAGATCACATAACTAATGAGGAGGTATTGAATAGAATTGGGGAGAAGAGGAGTTTGTGGAACAAGTTGACAAGAAGAAGCTTGCACAGGTTAGAGCAGCATGGAGAGCTGCATCAAACCAGTCTCAGGACTGAAGACAACAAAAACAACATTACTGAGGGTCATCGGCACTTAATTTTAGCGAAATAAAAAAATAAAAACACAAACAATACAGTGTAGCAGTTTTATTTTTCCAGCTACCCCACACGAAATAGATTTTTGTTAAAGCTCAAATCGTAAAAAAAGAAAAAAAAGTTGTGACTTGGTGCGTCATTTTAAAAAGAAAATTGTGCACTGGGCTATACGTAAAACATTTACATAAAAATTGGGCTTAGGAAATTAAAAATTACGAAAATATGTAATTATAATAAAACTGAAAATTGAGTCCCTTAGTACAATTTTAAGCAATATTTACAAAACAATCTGCTTCACAAATACTCTTGTGGTGAAAGATATAAGAAGAAATTGGCAGTTCCGAAATGGCAGGAAAAGAAGCACTAGAGCATAACGATAAATCTCTATTTTGCATGCTCGGCAGAATATAATTTTTCCAAATGTCGTACAGTGCGGGAACTCTTGCAGCCAGTCTTATATGACTAATTTTGAACTACCTGTTATCGGCATTTGCTTATGTTGAAGAAATCGCGCAAAGAATCTAGGACAGATTTTGAACAATGAGCATGTTACATTTTATATCACCACCGGTATACTGCGTATTAGTTTAGTTTGGCGGATGCATAGCAAAAATACGACGATGGCCTCGCTTTCCTACAATAAGGGTCTGTGTATAACGAAGCAAACAGGTGATTTTTTTTTTTACTACAGCGGCTAGGCAGCTTTAAATCCCCCCTTGTGTATGTGTTTTTTTTTTATCTGAGGCCATTTCAAGGCTTTCGAATATCTATCTTTTTGGAAACAGGCAGTTGGCCAGGATTCTATGTTCTACAGATTTTTTTCTCTGAAAATATCGCCTGTAGTTCTCCCACCTTCGGTTCTGGTAAGCTACTCTAATCTTTTGAAAATACAAAAATTTTATGTTACATTAACGGAACAAGTACCTTTTAGGATTTTAAAGCTAAAATAGGCAAAATTAGGCGTCAACGTCGAAATAGGCCGTTTTTGGTGCTATAAAATTAACGATTTCGAGTTTAATTAGTCATGAAACGCATAATTACAAGCTTATTTGTCACTAGGAACTGAGGAAAAGAATAGGTTTTAACTTAAAGGTCAGCGGAAAAAATGGATAACTTTAACATTGAAAAAAAATGGTTGCAGTGTGCCTTAACAGTTAAAATTTTGTCAGTACATTTCTTTCAGTGTATTCTGTCTGCGTGAAAAATTTCAGAGTAGGTATCAACACGTCGGATTGGGCCGTTCCTTAGTGAGGTGTAGCAACTATTGAAATATGAAACAATCACTAACGTAAATGTCTCCAGCAATGTCGGCAAGTAGAGTTCTTCTTTCAGGTTACCTCCTCAGTCGTAATGAAAAACCAGCGGAAAGCCTCAACCAAGTACGTGTAAAGTTTGGAATAATACTAAGAAAGGATGGAGCTGCAGTTCCGTGCCATTTTGTTTAGTCCGCCATAAACAGTGCGCTCACCGTACTTCCCTCTGAGTTCCAAAGTACTGTATTGCCACAACCAATGTAGAATTCTGTCTGTGTGCTGATTTCTTAGAGGCAAAACTGCAGCGTTCATGGACTACGTTCGTTCTCTCGTGTTTTCTTCTGCTCCTCTAGCGTTCAAAGATACAAAAGAAAATTAGTGAATGCCGGCGAACTGTCTGCAGCTGTTCTTCGCTTGTGTTCGCTTTCATTCGCTTCCAGGGTGTACAACTCCTCTCAAGCTGAGCCATCTCCAGCGAACTAGGTATCGATGTATGGTTAAAGTCTGTACGACTTTTCTTCTTCTGTTACGCGAACTCACAATTAAAGTCTAATTCAGTCAGTGGAACCATATGATGACTCTTAATAGGGATGGTAACGGAAATAATAAACCTACTTCTTTTCATTAACTCCTCATGGTTGGGGTTCACAGTCATACAGTATTTGTTAAAAGACATCATAGTCGCCGTTGACTGTATGAAATATTTATTATTACTATTGCAGTTTTGGCCTAAGGGCCATTTTCAAGTAACACTGCGAAAGCTACCTAAACACAAAAATGAAGCACAGGGTGTATATACATAATTAAACAAACATTTCATTAAGATAGTAGCATAATTTATTATAAAAATTGGCGAGAAATGTGCATAACTTACATTCTGTCAGAATATAAGACTATCTAACATGAGTACATGTCGTCATCAAAATGCAGCCTTTTGACTGTGAGAGTCCCACAGGATCCGATGAGTACGACACTTATAACATCGTAAAATGTTGTTAAATTATGTGCTGTATTGTCAATGTTACCATCGTTCTAATAACCTATCACAAATAAAAGCTCAGGTGCACTGACAACATGTGGAGCTAAGTCTTTATATCGTAAAGTCTTTTCATCTGTCGACATCATACGGCTTTCTAAATAGTGCTAAGATTGAAAGGGGCAGTAGGACAGGATGAGAATATTTATATGTAGCATAATAGAGGCTAATACATGTGTTATCTGTTAAAAAGCTCTCACATTGACTTAAGTGCTCGTAAATGAGATGAAGACAGTGCCCTGACACATAATAATTTGTGTGCGTATACTTTTTACGAATATGAATGGCGTAAAAAGCTCGTCAGTAATCCCATTCACTGTGCAATACCACAAATCGGGACAAAATATCACAATGCCTGCGCACAAATACAGGATGCATCCTTCAACCAGGCTCTATTATAGCAAACAAGACTTAGTAAATATGTATACTGTTCCATCGAAATTGCTTAAGATGTTTTCGATAAGTGTCCAAAAATAACCGTACAGTTCTATGAATCACTTTCTTCAAATACAATGACATGTCGAGGATGCATTGCATTTATAAAAACGATTTATAAGAAAATACTAAATTTAATTACAAAACAACATGAGGAAATCCGTCTAAGGTCTACGAAAATTTTCATAGTAATTTTAAATTTCTTAGAAGAGTTAAAAATTTGACAGGTATCGTTTTTACTGAGAAAGAGTTAAGTGTTTTAAACAAAGGATTGAAGTTTATCGTTAAAAATAAGCTCCAAGGAAGTGCATTCAAGAATCTCATGTTGTTGTTGTGGTCTTCAGTCCCGAGACTGGTTTGACGCAGCTCTCCATGCTACTCTATCCTGTGGAAGCTTCTTCATCTCCCAGTACCCACTGCAGCCTACATCCTTCTGAATCTGCTTAGTGTCTTCATCTCTTGGTCTTCTTCTACGATTTTTACCGTCCACGCTGCCCTCCAGTACTAAATTGGTGATCCCTCGATGTCTCAGAACATGTCCTACCAACCGATCCCTTCTTCCAGTCAAGTTGTGCCACAAGCTCCTCTTCTCCCCAATTCTGTTCAATACGTCCTCATTAGTTATGTGATCTAGCCATCTAATCTTCATCATTCTTCTGTAGCACCACATTTCGAAAGCTTCTATTCTCTTCTTATCGTCCACTTTTCACTTCCATACATGGCTACACTCCATACAAATACTTTCAGAAACGACTTCCTGACATTTAAATCTATACTCGATGTTAACAAATTTTTCTTCTTTAGAAACGCTTTCCTTGCCATTGCCAGTCTACATTTTATATCCTCTCTACTTCGACCATCATCAGTTATTTTGCTCCCCAAATAGCCAAACTCCTTTACTAGTTTAAGTATCTCATTTCCTAATCTAATTCCCTCAGCATCACCCAACTTAATTCGACAACATTACATTATCCTCATTTTGCTTTTGTTGATGTTCTTCTTATACCCTCCTTTCAAGACACTGTCCATTCCGTTCAACTGCTCTTCCAAGTCCTTTGCTGTCTCTGACAGAATTACAATGTCATCGGCGAACCTCAACGTTTTTATTTCTTCTCCATGGACTTTAATACCTACTCCGAATTTTTCTTTTGTTTCCTTTACTGCCTGCTCAATATACAGATTGAATAACATCGGGGAGAGGCTACAACCCTGTCTCACTCCCTTCCCAACCGCTGCTTCCCGTTCATGCCCCTCGACTCTTATAACTGCCATCTGGTTTCTGTACAAATTGTAAATAGCCTTTCCCTCCCTATATTTTACCCCTGCCATCTTTACAATTTGAAAGAGAGTATTCCAATCAACATTGTCAAAAGCTTTCTCTAGGTCTACAAATGCTAGAAATGTAGGTTTGCCTTTCCTTAATCTTTCTTCTAAGATAAGTCGTAGAGTCAGTATTGCCTCACACGTTCCAACATTTCTACGGAATCCAAACTGATCTTCCCCGAGGTCGGCTTCTATCAGTTTTTCCATTCGTTTGTAAAGAATTGGCGTTAGTATTTTGAAGCTGTGACTTATTAAACTGATAGTTCGGTAATTTTCACACCTGTCAACACCTGCTTTCTTTGGAATTGGAATTTTTATATTCTTCTTGAAGTCTGAGGGTATTTCGCTTGTCTCATACATCTTCCTCACCAGACGGTAAAGTTTTGTCAGGACTGGCTCTCCCAAGGCTGTCAGTAGTTCTAATGGAATGTTGTCTACTCCGGGGGCCTTGTTTCGGCTTAGGTCTTTCAGTGCTCTGTCCAACTCTTCACGCAGTATCGTATATCCCATTTCATGTTCATCTACATCCTCTTCCATTTCCATAATATTGTCTTCAAGTACATCGCCCTTGTATAGACCCTCTATATACTGCTTCCACCTTTCTGCTTTCCCTTCTTTGCTTAGAACTGGTTGTCCATCTGATCTCTTGATATTCATACAAGTGGTTCTCTTTTCTCCAAAGGTCTCTTTAATTTTCCTGTAGGCAGTATCTATCTTACCCCTAGTGAGATAAACCTCTACATCCTTACATTTGTCCTCTAGCCATGCCTGCTTAGCCATTTTGCACTTCCTGTCGATCTCATTTTTGAGACGTTTGTATTCCTATTTGCCTGCTTGATTTACTGCATTTTTATATTTTCTCCTTTCATCAATTAAATTCAATATTTCTTCTGTTACCCAAGGGTTTTTACTAGCCCTCATCTTTTTACCTATTTGATCCTCTGCTGCCTTCACTATTTCATCCCGAAAAGCTCCTCATTCTTCTTCTACTGTATTTCTTTCCCCAATTCCTGTCAATTCTTCCCTTATGCTCTCCCTGAAACACTGTACAACCTCTGGTTCTTTCAGTTTATCCAGGTCCCATCTCCTTATATTCCCACCTTCTTGCAGGTTCTTCAGTTTTAATCTACAGTTCATAACCAACAGATTGTGGTCAGAGTCCACATCTACTCCTGTAAATGTCTTACAATTTAAAATCTGGTTCCTAAATCTCTGTCTTACCATTATATTATCTATCTGATATCTTTTAGTATATCCAGGGTTCTTCCATGTATACAACCTTCTTTCATGATTCTTGAACCAAATATTAGCTATGATTAAGTTATGCTCTGCGCAAAATTCTACCAGGCGGATTCCTCTTTCATTTCTTAGCCCCAATCCATATTCACGTACTATGTTTCCTTCTCTCCCTTTTCCTTCTCTCGAATTCCAGTCACCCATGACTATTAAATTATCGTCTCCCTTCACTACCTGAATAATTTCTTTTATCTCATCATACATTTCATCAATTTCTTCGTCATCTGCAGAGCTAGTTGGAATATAAAACTGTACTACTGTAGTAGGCGTGGGCTTCGTGTCTATCTTGGCCACAATAATGCGTTCACTATGCTGTTTGTAGTAGCTTACCCATACTCCCATTTTTTATTCATTATTAAACCTACTCCTGCATTACCCCTATTTGATTTTGTATTTATAACCCTGTATTCACCTGACCAAAAGTCTTGTTCCTCCTGCCACCGAACGTCACTAATTCCCACTATATCTAACTTCAACCTATCCATTTCCCTTCTCATAGCAAAAACTAAAGTAGCGTTAGATATGGCAAAACTCCCAGTAGACAAACAAAATTTAATCACATGTAAAATCGCCAAAATCATACAGAACCAAATACGTTATCAGGATCATTTTAGCCATTCAGAACGTGAAGACCAGTTAACTATTAGAAGTATTAACGAAAAACTTAGGACACAAAATGTCGTTTGTTTAAAAGCCGATAAAACGAATACAGTCGTTATTATGGATGAATCTGATTATGATGACAAAGTTTTACAGTTTTTTGATAACAATGCAATTACCAAGGTAGATAAAGACCCCATTAAAAATTCAACGATAATTTAAAGAATAAGCTTAATTCGTGTAACTTCCTTTTTACGGATGCGCATATAAAGGAATGTATTAACATGAATCCTAGCGCTCATAAATTGAGGGCCCAACCCAAAGTGCATGAACAGCTGATCCCGATCCGCCCAATTTGTAACTATATCGATAGCTCAGCCTGTAAGGTTAGCAAAAAATTCGATGCTTGCTTAAAGAATTTTATAAATTCGAAAAAGAGTACACTGTGCGCAAGTCATATGAAGCTGCACATGACATTAAATCTGTACCCATACCAGAGGACGGGATATTTGTATCATTTGACATCACAACTATGTACACAAATGTACCAGTTAAGGAGACGATAGAAATAATAATAATTTAATTAAGCCTAAAAAATTGACTGTGGCGATATTTGCGAACTTGTTGACTTTATTGGAATTAGTCACTTCCCAGAATTACTTCACATTCCAGGGTGCCGTTTATAAACAACAGGAGGGTCTTGGAATGGGCCAATGTTTGGGGGGAACTTAAGCTGACATCTTCATAAACACATTAGAGATACGTTTTTTAGTTAATTATGCACAGACAAACAAGAAAATTCGGTATTACAAACGTTATGTGGATGACGCTATAGTACTTCTTGAGGGATCTGTTACCGACATAGATATAATGCATGACCAACTAAATAGCTTGCATCCAAATATAAAATTTACGAAAGAAATAGAAGCTAACAAAAGTATAAATTTCCTGGTCGTCCAAATTTCAAATATTAACAGCCAGCACAAATTTGGAATTTTCCGTAAGCCAATCACCACAGATTGCATAATAAGTAGTGATTCTTGCCATCCAGTGTGCCATAAGCGAGCCTATTTTAACTCGATGATACACAGGTTAAGTAACCTTCTGCTAGACGAAGACGAAATAAACAAGGAGCTAGATATCTTGCAGGAAGTAGCGATTAACAATGGTTTCAGAGTGGAAATGATCGCAGAACTATTTGAACGGAAAGTTAGAAAATGCAAGGCTAGTATAACCGATAAAATCAAGCTTCAAAGAGATGATGTTAACTATAAAAAAACTAAGTTTGCCAAATTACCATATTTGGGAGTAGTACCAGATAAAATTGCCCGTGTGTTTAAGAAAACCAACGTAGGAATCAGCTTTCACACAGACATTACATTAAATAAAAAAATCAGGCATGGCACGGGTAGAACAATCCAGTTTGCAAGATCAGCGGTTTACAGAATACAATGTGACCCATGCACAAAATGTTATATTGGATAAACTGGGCGGGCGTTTAACGACAGGTTTAAAGAACAAATCATGAGTAACAAATTTTATCAGTAATCCAGGTGTTTTTACTGTAAAGAAAAGCTTAAGGACTATAACGAGCGAAGAAAAGCATTCTCCAATGTATTTTATTTTTGTATGTTTTTGTAAATGAAATGTAGACTCGACATGTCATTGTATTTGAAGAATGTGATTTATTGTATCAGTCTACTTTAACAGTGATTCATAGAACTGTACAGTTATTTTTGGACACTTATCGAAAACATCTTAAGCAATTTCGATGGAATAGTATACGTATTTACTTAGTCTTGTTTCCTATAATAGAGCCTGGTTGAAGGATGCATCCTGTATTTGTGCGCAGGCATTGTGATATTTTGTCCCGATTTGTGGTGTTGCACAGTGAACTGGATTGCTGGCGAGCGTTTTACACCATTCATATTCGTAAAAAGTATACGCACATAAAATATTATATATCAGAGCTCTGTCTTCATCTCATTTACGAGCGCTTAAGTCAATGTGAGAGCTTTTTAACAGATAACACATGTATTAGCCTCTATTATGTTACATATAAATATTCTCATCCTGTCCTACTGCCCCTTTCAATCTTGGCACTATTTAGAGAGCTGTATGATGTCGACAGATGAAAAGACTTTGCGATATAAGGCTTATAAGCTGTATCCTTGGTGTGCACTATCTTTGATGTGTGCACAGGCAGTATCTTTAGAAAATGTATTTTCGCGCTAACAGACTTAGTTCCACATGTTGTCAGTGCACCTGAGCTTTTATTTATGATAGATTATTAGAAAGATGGTAACATTGACAATACAGCACATATTTAACAACATTTTACGATGTAACAAGTGTCGTACTCATAGGATCCTGTGGGACTCTCACAGTCAAAAGCCTGCATTTTGATGACGACATGTACTCATGTTAGATAGTCTTATATTCTGACAGAATGTAAGTTATGTAGATTTCTTAGCAATTTTTAAAGTAAATTACGCTACTATCTTAATGAAATATTTCTTTAATTATGTATATACACCTTGTGCTTCATTTTTGTGTGTTTTTTTTGGTGTTTAGGTAACTTTTGCAGTGTTACTTGAAAATGACCCTAAGACTGAAATTGCAATCGTAATAATAAGTATTTTATACAGCTAACGGCGATTATGAAGTCTTTTAAGAAATACTTCTTTTCAGTTTCCTTTATCAACAGCAACATGTTCTCGGTATTATTATAATAACAAATAATATGGCGGGACTACTGTATCGAAGATAATTCTTTTTTAAAAGGGATGGTCCTTTCTTTCGCAGATTGATACCCATACATTAAATCGACCTAAGAAGTAGTTACAGCTTAAATGTCGTCTGTAGTTAAAGCAAAACTACCTTTAGAGAACTGTGGTCTAGGGCAGCGTATTTGACCAGTAATCAAAACGTTCTGGTTCTTTGGTTCGAAGAGATAAAGTGTCTGAGCACACTGAACAGATAATTTAGTATGTAAAAAGAGATGATGATATAATAATCATGTGGAACTGGAATGCAGCAGTAGGAGAAGGAGTAGGAGAAACCGTTACGGGATATTATGGACAGTAGTAGGAAGGGAAGAGGAGAAAGACTAATTGAGTTCTGCAGTAAATTTCAGATAATGATAGCGAATACACTGTTCAAAAATGACAAAAGGACGGGGTATACCAGGAAAAGACCTGGAGATACGGAAAGATTCCAGCAGGATTACATCGTCGTCAGATAGGGAGTCTGAAATAAAACATTGAATCGTAAGGCGTACCCAGGAGCGGATGTAGTCATGAAACACAATTTAGTAATGTTGAAGAGTACGCTGAAGTTAAAGAGACTCGCCCGGAAGGGTCAGTGTGTTACTGAAGTAGTGAGGATTGGTGAGAAGCGTTTGAAGTTCTCTGCGGCTATAGATACTGCGATAATGAATTCAACAGTGGGCAGTTCACTTGACAAGGAAAGGACATCCCTAAAAAGGGCAGTCATAGATGCTGAACAAACATAGGTAGAGGGAAGGTAACGACGAAGAAACTTAGGCTAACAAAAGAGTACTTCAACTGATCGAAGAAAGTAGGAGGTTCGAAAATGTTCATAGAAATTCAAGAATACAGAAATAAAAGTCACTTAGGAATGACGAAGTGAGAAGGGCAGGGAAACCAAGACGAAATAGCTATAGGAAAAATGTGAAGTAGTCGAAGAAGAAATGATAGTCGGAAGACCTGATTCAGGATACAGAAAAGTCAAAATAAGCTACAGTAAAGTTAAAAGAGTGTATTGAAGATCTCTTACGACGTGCAGGATTTGTCTGATGGAGTGTTTGAGGAAAAAATGGGAATCAATATATAACACATGAGAATCCAGTGTTAGAGTCAGAGTTTAACAGAGATCTGGGAGACTTGCGATCAAATAAAGCAGAAGGTATAGGTAATGTTCCTTCAGAAAATCATAAATCATTGGTAGAAGTGTCAACTAAGTGACTATTGAAGTTGGGGTGCAGAATTATTGAATCTAGGAACATACCATCAGCCTCTCGAAAAAATATCATGCACACAAGGGCGGGTAAGTGCGAGAACTATCACATAGTCAGTTTAACGCCTCAGGCAACCTCGTTGCTGATCAGAATCATATAGTGAAGAACCCAAAAGAAGACTGAGGATCTATTAGATGATGATCAGTTGGTTTTAGGAGAGGCACGGGCACCAGAGAGGTACTTCTGACGTTGCGATTCACAGTGAAAACCAAAAATTAAGAAAAATCAAGGCAGGTTCATAGACTTCGTTGACTTAGAATTAGCGTTCGACATTTTAAAATAGAGCGAGATATTCAAAACTCTGAGTAAAATACGACAAGATATAGGGAAAGAATGACACTATACAGTATGTACAAGAACCATAAGGGAACTGTAAGTATGGAAGATCAAGAACTGAGTGTTCATATTAAAAAGGATGTAAGACGGGGATGTAGTCTTTCGCCCTATTGTTCAGTTCATACATCGAAGAAGACGGAAATAAAAGTTCAAGAGCGTAGACGAAAGTAATGAGGAGTAGCAAAAATAAAATTAACGGCAGACTTAACAGCAGAAGTGTCGAAGGAAGGAACATATGGAAAACACTGACAAGAAGAAGAGATATGATGATAGGACATGTATTAAGCCACTATGGAATAACTAACTTGGCATTAAAGGGGAATTTAAGGGATTAAAAACTGTAGGCGAAGACAGAATTGGAATACAACCAATAAATAAGTAGGGACGTAGGGTGCAGGGGCTACTCTGAGGCGAAGAGGTTGCCACGTGAGAGGAATTAATGACTGGCTGCAACAAACCAGTCAAAAGACAAAAAAAAAAAAAAAGTTCAGAATTTCTACCACAAGTATTACAGGAGAAGAGCTTCATTGACGGAAGCCAGGCAGTAATTGGCCTCGCCGAGTCCTCATCAACAATAAATGGTATCATAGGGAACAATAGTTTGAACAACTGAGATATTTTATATGCAGGTTTGTTTGTGTTTTGTAAATGTTTACTACCAATCAAATACTTTCAGGAGAATTGAAAATAATATCCATGAATAATTTGTTTACCTCGCCGCAGTTAATGGTAGATGGTATCGAATGTTAATAGTATTCACACATGGGATTAAAAAACGAATGGATTTGTTTGAATAAGCAACATTGTGGTGCGGACAGAAGTACACTGATAAAATGTGAGGGGATAACTGTGTAAGGAATAAGAGAGAGGGAGAGATAGAGATAGAGAGAGAGAGAGAGAGAGCGAGAGAGATAGAAAACTCTGCCCGCAGAAAACGTTTTAGAATAGTGAAAAAAGGCTCTGCGAGGGTGCTCTTCAATAAACTGTATGGCGTTGCAATATTTCGAATCCACATGAAGTCGAGCTAAAGGAAGAGAGTGTAGAAACTGAGAAATATACATATAGTTATAGGTAATTTGCACCGACACTTAACTCGCGTAGGTATACGTGTTCTTTGACGATCGCTTGTGCGATTTCATTATACCCGTTTTGAATCCAGGTGCTCATATTTTTTTCTCAACATTAATGGAAATGAGCGTTTGGCGTCAGTGGTCGGGAGGCCCCTTGCGGGGCAGGTCCGGCCGCCTTGGTGCAGGTCTCATGACATTCGACGCCACATTGGGTGACATGCGCGGAGGATGGGGATGAAATGATGATGAAGACAACACAACACCCATTATCATCGATCCGACGTGCAACTGGACCGTTAACAGGCGGCTGTCAGAATGAGCGCTGAGCTACCTTGCGCCGAATACCATTAACCTCTACACCAACCGCTGGTGCAGCCCAAAATCGGCCCTGAATCTCATTGACTGGATGTAATGTCTCTTGAAACGGTCTCTCCGCTTTCAAAAATATAAACTTACGGAGCTGATGACTATTTTGTAGAATTTATTCCATTCCATTCTGACAGACTGGTACGGCAACGATCTGGATTTATTTCGGATACAGAAACAGTCTGCGTTGCAAAGTTATTTATTCCAGTGACGTTTTTCAACCTTTTGGGGGATCACCACCCTGAATAACAGTAACTGGACATGAAATCCATCCGTCATACACTGAGGTGACAAAAGTTATGGGATAGCGATATGCACGTATACAGATAGCGGTATAATCGCGTACCAAGATATAAATGGGCGGTTCTGTCATTTGTACTCAGGTGAAAAAGTTTCCGGCGTGATTATGGCCGCACGACGGCAATTAACAGACTTTGAACAAGAAATAGTAGTTGGAGTATATGCCGGCCGGCTGTTGTGGCTGAGTGGTACTAGGCGCTTCAGTCTGGAACCGCACGACCGCTACGGTCGCAGGCTCGAATCCTGCCTAGGGCTTGGATGTGTGCGCTGTCCTTAGGTTAGTTAGGTTCAAGTAGTTCTAAGTTCTAGGGGACTGATGACCTCAGAAGTTCAGTCCCATAGAGCTCAGAGCCATTTGAACTATTTTTGAACATTCCATTGCGGAAGTCGTTAGGGAATTCAGTATTCTGGGATCCACAGTTTGAAGACCGTGCCGAGAATACGAAATTTCAGGCATTACTTCTCATCACAGACAAAGCAGTGCCGACAGCTCTCACTTAACGACCGAGAGTAGCGGCGTTTCCGTTGAATTGTCAGCGCTAATTAACAAACGACACTGCGTGAAATCAACTTGGGATGTACGATGAACGGATCCGTTAGGACAGTGCGGCGAGATTTAGCGTTAATAGGCTACGCTAGCAGACGACCCTCGTGAGTGCTTTAACTAATAGCGTTATATCGCCTGTAGCACCTCTTTTGTGCTCGTTACCATATCGATTGGAGCCTACACGACTGGAAAGATGTGGCCTATCAGATGAGTCCCGATTTCAGTTGGTAAGAACGCCACGGAGCACAAGGCACTGGACAAGCTAGTGGTGGTTCCATAATGGTATGGGCTGTGTTTACGTGAAATGAACTAGGTTCTCTGGTCAAACTGAACCGATCATTGTCTGGAAATGGTTTATCTTCGGCTACTTGGAGACCATTTGCAACCATTCATGGTCTTCAGTTCCCGAATAGTGATGAAATTTTTATGGATGACAATTTAACATGTCACTAGGTCACAATTGTTCGCGACTGAAGTGAAGAACATCTGGACAATTCGAGGGACTGATCTGGCCACCTAAATCTCCAGACGTGAATCCCATCGAACATTTACGGGACATAATAGAGAGGTCAGTTCGTGCACAAAATCATATACCAGCAACCCTTTCGCAATTATGCTCGGCTATAGAGGCAGCATGGCTCAGTTTTTAATCAGGTGACTTGTTGAGTCCATGCCACGTCGAGTTGCCGCAGTACGCTAGCCAAAAGGAGATCTGACATGATATTAGGAGGTATCCCATGACATTTTTCATCTCAGTGTAGAGTCATACAGAATGAGAGGCGGAACTTAATCACACCAGAAACAAAGCCTTAGCAGTACAGTGTAGGACCACTCTTACAGAACTACGAGGTGTATTCAAGTTCTAAGGCCTCCGATTTTTTTTCTCCGGACTGGAAAGAGCTAGAAACATGCGCATTGTTTAAAAATGAGGCCGCGTTCATTGTCAATACGTCTCAGAGATGGCAGCACCGTACGGCAGATGGAATTTTACCGCCAGCGGCGAGAATGAGAACTGTTTTAAATACTTAAAATGGCGACGTTTTCCTTACTTGAACAGCGTGCAATCATTAGTTTTCTGAATTTGCGTGGTGTGAAACCAATTGAAATTCATCGACAGTCGAAGGAGACATGTGGTGATGGAGTTATGGATGTGTCGAAAGTGCGTTCGTAGGTGCGACAGTTTAATGGAGGCAGAACATTGTGTGACAACAAACCAAAACAACCTCGGGCTCGCACAAGCCGGTCTGAAGACATGATCGAGAAAGTGGAGAGAATTGTTTTGGGGGATCGCCGAATGACTGTTGCACAGATCGCCTCCAGAGTTGGCATTTCTGTGGGTTCTATGCACACAATCCTGCATGACGACCTGAAAATGCGAAAAGTGTCATCCAGGTGGGTGCCACGAATGCTGACGGATGACCACTTGGCTGCCCGTGTGGCATGTTGCCAAGCAATGTTGACGCACAACGACAGTATGAATGGGACTTTCTTTTCGTCGGTTGTGACAATGGATGAGACGTGGATGCCATTTTTCAATCCAGAAACAAAGCGCCAGTCAGCTCAATGGAAGCACACAGATTCACCGCCACCAAAAAAATTTCGGGTAACCGCCAGTGCTGAAAAAATGGTGTCCATGTTCTGGGACAGCGAGGGCGTAATCCTTACCCATTGCATTCCAAAGGGCACTACGGTAACAGGTGCATCCTACAAAAATGTTTTGAAGAACAAATTCCTTCCTGCCATGCAACAAAAACGTCCGGGAAGGGCTGCACGTGTGGTGTTTCACCAAGACAACGTACCCGCACATCGAGCTAACGTTACGCAGCAGTTTCTTCGTGATAACAACTTTGAAGTGATTCCTCATGCTCCCTACTCACCTGACCTGGCTCCTAGTGACTTTTGGCTTTTTCCAACAATGAAAGACACTCTCCGTGGCCGCACATTCACCAGCCCTGCTGCTATTGCCTCAGCGATTTTCCAGTGGTCAAAACAGACTCCTAAAGAAGCCTTCGCCGCTGCCGTGGAATCATGGCGTCAGCGTTGTGAAAAATGTGTACGTCTGCAGGGCGATTACGTCGAGAAGTAACGCCAGTTTCATCGATTTCGGATGTGTAGTTAATTAGAAAAAAAAACGGAGGCCTCAGAACTTGAATGCACCTCGTGTGTACTTGGCATCATCTGTGCGCTTCACAACAGATCCATTCACTTGCGCAATCTGATTGTGCTCCAGAAGGATGAAACCCGTTACTGAAATAAATAACTTTGCAATTCAGAGCGTTTTTAAACCTGAGACACTCGTTTGTAATCGACTTGCTTTTATCGGCCTTGTAAGCGATTACGGCCACAACATGTTGGTGTCCAGCAGTTGTGATTTAGCAGCTGGAAGAGAGAGAGCATGCTCAACTGAAGTACGTCTAGTGACATAATTTCGAACTCTAGTGGTTGAGGTAAGCTGCGCATCGCCTTTGTTCTCAGCAACTAGTCTTTCGAGCAAATACAACAAGGGAAAGATAAGAAAGATTACAGCGTGTGCACCTTCAAATAAAGAAGCGTTGTTTCGTCTTGCTACCTTTGCGGTTAGAAGCAGAGAGTAAATACGTAATCTTCTTAATGAAATTCTCTCCGATACCATACCCACCGAAGAGTCTACTCACCTTAGATATGTATAATTACCGTAATCTAAACGTACTTATAACAATACTAAGAGGAGATGGCAGTGAAAGTCTGAACTGCGGTCAACCTCAAGTGGCTTCGTCGACGATGGACAATTGATACTTAATCTGCCTTCCATTTTATCCTTTTAGGTCAATAACTTTTTTACCAACGTTATTACGGTTTACATCCCATAACTTTAGAACCGTAGGCTCTGAAAAAAATCGAAGGAAGCCATTTGCATAGCACTCAATATGTTTTCCATACATAAAATGCTTTCTATCATACGTGACAATAGTTGGATACCATTATGAGCAAAATCCGATAAGCGTGTCGCTGTTAATTGTGTTTTAAATCAATTCATTTATCCACAGTCAAATCACTAAATTTTCCACGGCCAAAGAACATCTCTGCGTAGGTGCATTGTGCTTACGAAATATTATATCTTCTGCAATTCAGGCATTTGGTCACATTTTTGTCATTTAGCTGGACAAGACGACTTGCCTGCGAGTAGCAAGTTATTATTTTATCCCTTGTAACAGTAATTAAAAAGTACCCTTCTTGTAGTCCAGCAAGCTCTGGTCATAACGTTATAGAGAGACGAAACTGATTTCATTTTTTTTAGCGCAGCTGTCAGCTACGTTGTTTTGATTGTTCCCTCGTCCACAGTAAAAAATTTTTCGTAGTCTCAGATACTAAAACCGAATTTATATCTGATAACAAAAAAAGAAAACTATTCGACGACGTTGCTAACAATCAGCAACGTCATGGAACTGTTTTCTTTTATATTTTTGTACCAGCTGGGTTATCCAGATTCAATCAGGGAGTTGATATGAGATTGGGTGGTAGTTGGAATGAAAGGATAAACTTTAAAGTATAAGAGGTAAAATTTTTTATTGAAAACATGTTTTAACTATTTAAAATACTTGCGAAAGTATAAGAGGTAAATTGTTTTTTATTGAACGCATATTCTAAGTATTTACAATACTTGTTGACAAACAACATTTTTCATTTTGTCATCCGGGGTATATATGAACAAATTTTTGAAAGGTTCTATGCGTATACTACTGGTATAGTCGTCGTTCACAGCCGGCCGCGGTGGCCGTGCGGTTCTAGACGCTTCAGTCCGGAACCGCGTGCCTGCTACGGTCACAGGTTCGAATCCTGCCTCGGGCATGGATGTGTGTGATGTGCTAAGGATAGTTAGGTTTAAGTAGTTCTAAGTTCTCGGGGACTGATGGCCTAAGATGTTAAGTCTCATAGTGCTCAGAGCCATTTGAACCATTTTTGAAGCTTACACTTTCTTCAACGTTTACTATCGCGTCGATCGATTTGTATATTCTCTCCCCACCGGGAATTTTTTTTTTTTTTTTTTTTTTAATATTAAAGTTGATGCCGTCGACAATATTGTTTTTAGTCACCAAAATTGCCCTTTCAATTAGCCAGTCCGGATTGGTATAGTTGTGAACAATGTTTGGATAAATTTAGTCTATGAGTTCATTTTCATCGGTGCCTATGTCGCAGAAATCACTGTTGAGGTTAATGAGGCCGGTCGTCTAGTCAGTAGGATATATGCCTTCTCGCTATTTGTAATAGTTATTGAGCAAAATGTGCTGTTGTTTCGTCTTTCGATAGTTCAACTCTCGCACTGTTTGTTAGTCGCAGTATTTGTATGTGGGGCCAGAGATGTGATTTTTTTAAAGCATATATTGATCTCATCTACTGGTGTTTGTCGAAAATCTCCTGAGAGTGTGAGTGCAGCTCCTTACATCAGTTCAGAATTTCCTCGTAAGTCTTGTAATGTTATGTCCATGGCTTCGAGTGTTTATTAAAATGCCATTGTGCATTTGTTTCAGAAGATATTGGCTTGCTTTAGAAGTTCACACTGCGCATATGTTCTTGCGATTTTTGACACCGGAAACTATTCTGCGGCTATATTCAGCGATAGTTGTAGGGCGAAATGGGCAGTTCGTCATCCTCCCACAGGTGTGGCTGCAATGCTGGATGATGCTAGTGTAAGTGAGATGTCTTGTTTAGCGCTTACCTGTACTTCCGTCAGCAACAGATTTATCACAAACGTTTTCTCCGTGCCGCCTGGTGCGTTCAAGTAAATAATTCCGCCAGTTTTGTTGTCGATCTGGTCCATTATAACGCTGTAAATTTGCTTTTGATTGTCATTGATGAGTGGTCTGTTGTGAGCAATGTATCGAAGTAGTTCGTTGATGTTGTAGCTTTTTTCCTTTGTTATTTTTTAAGTTTAGCACACTGATAGCATCTTTTCGTGGCCCTTGCATCCCAAGTTGTGCTAAGGTTTGCTTGTTTATTGCTAAACATTTACCTTCTTGGCGAATGAGTGTTTCATTGAAGATGTCGTCGTTGAATTCGATGGTCATTTCAGGATGAGCTTGTCGGATATGGTACAGTCCATCATCACTCGTACTCTTCTTGAAGGAGTCCTACAGCTGTTTTGGAGTCGGTATGTTACTTGTTATTGGAATTATGGCGAATAAGTCTCTCATTTGTTCGGCTGAGCTCGTGAGGAGCGTTAACTCCCAGTGGTTGTCGTTTTCCAGTAGTCCTAAGCGCTGGCATGTTTCTCTGTACGTCTGGCACAGGTAACCCTCAACAGTCTTGAGATCTGTGAAACTTGTTGGTGCCCTTATTTCGTGTAACAACATCCGTAGATAGATGCAACGTTTTTCGGATTTGCGGTGTATACTCGGCCTATTGCGCTAATTTGGATGATTCCTGGATGATCTACTGGAATTACTTGTTTTCACCATTGAAAGATTTTTCTTCCTGTGTTCCAAGTCGACAAAATAGCAATGTTTTCGGGAATGGATCCATTTGGCACAATTGGTAAAAACCTCTTAATGTTGTGTTCTGGGGTGGTTCGCTTGCAATTTTTCTTGTGGTATATTTTGTGAAGTAAACTCTCTGTCTATTCTCCAAACGTACTGCTGGATATTTTACAGTTGGTTTGCGCTCGTGTATGGGAAAACAGCAAATCCGCCACGCTGCTTCGTTACAGTTGATGTATCTTACCTTTTGGTACATGAAAATTCGGCGTTTCTCTCTTCTTGTTCGTTGTCTTTGGCTGTTTCAAATATTGACGTGTCACTTCTTTTGTTCACATACTTACGGACATATTTTATGGATTTAAATGAGTTGCAGTATTCTACGTTTAAGTGTGCTTGGAAAATTTTGGAAAGCACTGTGTTGTATGGTACTACTCGTTGATTATCTATTTCCAGTTCGTCGCTTCCTGGTGTTGGTATTTTTGCTGTGAAGCCACCGTTTTTGGGTAATCGTCTTCTCTATTGCGATAGCCATAAACTCTGGTTCGTGTGTCGTCCAAGTATGGTTTTCAGTATTTTTTCTACATTTTCCATCATGGCGAATTGGGCTTTAATCGCCCGCAAGGTCCGTGAATCATGTTTTCCGCTACTATGTAGTATAGTTCCGGATCTTCTTACAGATTGGCAAACTGAGCTTTGATTTTTTCCGGTACCCGTGGGATGAATTTCGTCGTGTAGCCATATGAGATTGTGCGAGTGAGGCAGTCTCGTTTTTGCCATACGATAGTGTACATGCAGCATCTAACTGTTCCAAAGATGTGGTACTTTGTGACGGCTTCGGAAAACTCGGGCTGTTATGTCACGTAGATGCATAGGACTTGTCCGTATCTTCGTTGTTGTTTGATTTCTGGCCACAACGAGTTGCATGTGAATGTTATGAAGAGCTCAGTTCGTCCACATTCTCTTATGTAGGTCATGGCATCTTGAATGTATAGGTGCCTGTGTCTCGGACTTCATATGTATGATAAGGGTAAGATTACCATTGTTTCAATGTCGTCAATGTTTCCGTCATTCATGATTTCGTCTCGAAGGTGCATGTATTTTTCCGTATGTAGTTTCTTCTGATTAAGTCTTGTGTAAAGCATACGTTGAGCTTCTGTTTTTATACACATATCCAGGAATTGTTAGAATTAACGGCGAGTGCTGGGAATGTGATTCTACAGTGAAGAACCAAAGAAAATGTCATACCTGCCTAATATAGTGCAGGGCCCACGCGAGCACGCAGAAGTGCCGCACCATGACGTGGCATGGACTCGACTGATGTCTGAAGTAGTGCTGGGGAGGGGGGGGGGGGGGAGGCTGAACTGACACCATGAATCCTGCAGGGCTGTCCATAAATCCGTAGGATTGCAAGGGGGTGGAGATCTCTTCTGAACAGCACGTTCCAACACATCCCATATATGCTCAATAATGTTCATGTTTGGGGAGTTTGGTGGCCAGCTGATAAGTTTAAACTCAGAAGAGTGTTTCTGGAACCACTCTGTTGTAATTCTGGACGTGTGGGGTATCGCTTTGTCCTGCTGGAATTGCCCAAGCCCGTCGGAATGCACAATAGACATGAATGGATGCAGGTGATGAAACAAGATGCTTACGTACGTATCACCTGACAGAGTCGTCTCTAGACGTATCAGGGGTCCCATATCACACCAACTGCACACGCCACTCATTACAGAGCCTCCGCCAGCTTGATCAGTCCCGTGCTGACATGCAGGATCCATGGGGCATGAGGTTATCTCCATATCCGTACACGTCCATCCGCTCGATACAATTTGAAACGAGACTCGTAGGATCAGGCAACATGTTTCTAGTCACCAAAAGTCCAATGTCGGTGCTGACGGGCCCGGGCGAAGCGTAAATCTTTGTGTCGCGCAGTCATCAAGGGTACACGAGTGGGCCATTGGCTCCGAAAGCCCATATCGATGATGTTTCGTTGAATGGTTTGCACGCTGACATTTGTTTGTAGCCCAGCACTGGAATCTGTAGCACTTTGCGGAAGGGTTGCACTTCCCTTACGTAGAACGATTCTCTTCAGTCATCGATGGTCTCGTTCTTGCAGGATCTTTTTCCGGTCGCTGATTTGATATTTTACCGGATTGCTGATGTTCACGGTACACTCATGAAACGGTAGTACGGGAAAGATCCCCACTTCATCCCTACCTCGGAGGTGCTGTGTCCCATCGGTTGTGCGTCGGCAATAACATTATGTTCAAACTCATTTAAATCTGGATAATCTGCTATTGCAGTAGCAGTAACCGATCTAACACCTGCGCCAGACACTTGTCGTCTTATATAGGCGTTGCCGACTACAGTGCCGTATTCTGCCTGTTTACATATATCTGTATTTGAATACGCTTGCCTATACCAGATTCTATGGCGCTTCAGTGTACGTTTCTTATCATTAATCGGTGTAATGGTGCTCCTTTGGCAATTAGAAAAAATATTATGTATTCCCGATGAGAGCAAAAAGAACAAACAGACAGGTAGCCTCGAAACTTTCCGCTGCAAAATTAATTTTAACTACTGTTCCCTAATTTTACCAAGTCGTCTTTCCTTCCTAGCATTAAATGATTTAAATAAATCTGTACTTTGGTGATACCTTTGAGTATGAAAGTAGAAATTGACCTTTTCATCATAAATAAAATATTTAGTGCAGTGGATCTTAATTCTTGGCTGAAAAAGAGTAAATTATTAATTTTGCAGTAATGCGTGGTGTCTCCAGAGTGCAATCAAGCGCACCCAAGGTTAAAGTTCTTAGTAGTCAGCGATAAGAAACAGATTTTCAAGACATACATCATAATGTAGCTCTGAAAAATTCTTGACGCTGTTGTTGAAGAGCAAGTCAGACGGATGCCATTCTAAGCAACTATGATAGTCTGTGTCGGTAGGGTAAGTTCCACAAATGTTTGCTTTTCACAAAAGAGAATCTGTTCATTCCAAAAGACCGTGTTATTATTCAGGGATCGCACAGTACTACCTAGCATTCAAAATCCTGTCTTCTGCTTGCTTGCACTTTGTATCGTAATTAACTTCAGAAATGAGAAAAATTTTACCTTTTAAGATAACAATTATTATTTCATAAAAACGTTCTTCTCTGTGCTCAACTATTACAGTATATATTTAGACAAGAGCGTATATTGCCAAAAATTAACTTTTTATGATATCTCAGAGCAATGGCGGCTGTCGTTTCCCTTTTTAAGAATAAAAGTACTCGTCCTTTGAAAATACGTCCTTCCTTATTTAAGTCTGCTATCAGAAAAGAATACGAAAGTTTGTTAAAAATCACGGAACGCTAACAAGCCAACGATATTATTTACAATTCTACGCTCTCACAAGTGAAAATAATAATCCAGGCTATTTAAAGCGGAGAGGTTGTTCCCTGGCATGAGTAATTGATGAAATTGTTTCCAACGGCTTACATTCACGTCACGGCTTGTACGTATGCTGTCCAATGCGATAGAAAATTCGTCTGTTGAAGGGGGGTTAAATCGATTTTAATGTTTTCCACCATGTGGTTCTTTGTCGGCTCGAAAAATATTTATATGTTGATTAGAAATCAGTCGGTCTACTGCTGCGTTGATTATGTGAATCAGCTGATTGTATCCGTGCAAGATCTCGGACTACTTCTCGTCTCAAACCACTTATATTTGTGCATCGTTGATCAATTCCTGTTTCTTAATTTCCGATGAAATATACTTGCAGAAATGTATGGTCTCCGTTGGGTAGTGGTTGTAAAGATGTGTCCTTGGATGGAAAAACTTTATTTCATCTCGGTTAGTTTATTCGAAGTGACACCGAAATAAGTCATTTGGAAGCAGGCATTGTACGCTTTTACATTTTGAAGTAAGTGTTTTGATTCAGGAATTTCTACGGTCATGTAATGTTACCTAAAGTTCCGATTACGATATATTTGTTTTTGTAATATTCTTTCATCGTGTCGTAGTGGAATGCTTCATTTGTTAGGTTGCACTATTTACTTGTCCTAGTGCGTCCTACTCGTCGGGTGATATTTTCATGGCTGGCTTGGGTTCGCAGTCTTTTATTATGAGATTGTGTTGCAATTCTCGATTCTTCAGTCCAGTCATTTCGTTGTTCTCCGGTTTCTTTGCTTCTCACGGTGCTCATTCTCGTTCGTTGGGGACATAAACGTGCTTCACGCCCTTTGTGTGTTTCGGTTTTTCGCTGTACTTTTTGTTTTCGGTGTTATGTTTCAGAACTGGCAAATTCTTCTCCTCTTTTACATTTGGGCATTCTCTAAAATATAAATCAAATCGACCTTTTATTAATAAATACACTAAGTACACTTTACCCACTTTATTTTCGATTTATATTCAGTCACCGTATCACTTTGATTACTCACACTTCATTATATGTTTTTATTCATTCTCTACACTACTGTTTCGCAATTCTTGATATTTCAGTCCGTTCATTTCGTTGTTCTCCTTTCTATGCTTCTCACGGTGCTCATTCTCGTTCGTTAGGAAGTCAAACGTGCTTCGGGCTCTTCATCTGTTTCGTTTTTTCGCTGTTCTGTTCGTTTTTGGCGTTTTGCTTCAAAACTGGTAAGATCTCCTCTTTTACTTTTGGGCTTTGTCTAAAATATAAATCAAATAAACTTTTTATCAACAAACACGCTAAGTATACTACAAAATTTTTCACGCTTGATTTTCAATTTATATTCAGTTACTGTATCACTTTGACTACTCACACTTCACTAATGACTAACTGCACCAAAGCCGAGTAAAAAACAAGATAACTAAGGGTCCCGTGATCACGGTTAAAACTTAATCGCGATTAAGTTGCCTCTGTGCTGCACCAGAGTTAAACACCGATTACCAAAACGCTGTTATCTAATCGGGAGTTTGACCGTGGTTAACTCCACATGCTACAAAGGAAAGCGCCCATATACATGCAAAGATAATGATATTCGCTGTTTGCCTGTGGCAAGGGTGTTGTAACCGCCTTGGTCTATGGTACTTAGTGCGCTTTTCATATGGTTGGCTAACGTGAGCGTTGTTACTGCACTATGGAGAAAAAGAAAAGGAGGACAAATTTTTCCAAATTCGAAATAGACATTCTTTTGGAGTTGGTTGCCTTCAATTCAAGTATATTAGAGTGTAAAATAACGGATGGTTGCACAGTTAGGGAAAAACTGGATGCATGGGGAAATATAACAACACAATTTAAGATAAGATAAAATTTTATTTGAATCATAAATCGATAAATATCTGTTACTAATGGAAATTAAAACACTGTTTTTCATGGTGCTTAGATTAATATTGAATAACAATTCTAGATACACACAACAAAAATGATATTAGCTACTACAAAATATGTCCATTTCAGGTGTAACAAAAAGAAGGCCTGAAAGCCTTAAAACATGTTATGAGAATTTGACGAAAGGTTGCGGAAGGATTTGGCTGAAGAGAAGGTTCAACTCTTTAAAACAGGAGGAGGAAGGCAGTACCAATACCTAAAAAGTGTCTATACGAGGCAAAGCTACTGGAAATAGTTGGCTCATCACTGAAACCACTGGAAAATACCTTTGAAGCGGATGCACAGTTCAGTGTAATAATGGATCTAAATGTAGATGTAGTTGATGATGCAGCCGTTGGCGATACCAGAAGTATCACAAACAGTAATGGAACTGTAGCTGCTGCTGAAGCTGGCGAAAGCCTGATCCCAACACAGGTTGTTATGGAGAATATTCAACAACCCTTCTCCAAACCTTCAAGTGCAGGAACACAAGAAACATGTAATCGGAGAAGGATGCCACCGAGACCTAAACCAACTTCCTCCTCTGCACTGGACAGTGTGATGCAGAAGAGGGTGGAAGTACTCCAACAGCAGCTGGAAATGATGAAGAGAGAACATATGCAAGAAATGAGAATTTAAAAAATCTCAAAATTTTGGCACTAAAAGAAAAATTAAAATATTGGAAGCGGAAGAATTATAGCGAATGTAATGTAAATGTTTAAAAACATTTTGTTATTTGTGCACTATAATAATTTCAAATAAAAATAATTACATATTTTACATGCATTAAGTAACAGTTTACCTCAGTGAAAATGTTCATCAATTGTAGAACGACAAACAGCTCGTCCTGGTAATGTGTCATCATGATACATTTGTTGACAGGGAGGCTTTGGCTCATTATCGTCGATATCGGGGTCCCTCTCGCTACATAATAGCCTCAGCAGCCGCATAATTTCCGTATCTTCTGGTGGCTCTTCTTTGCTTGTGTTCATTGCAATATTATGTAAGACAGCCGTACTCACTATAATTGTCATTGTCTTTTGTGGATTACACCTCATTCCCATAGATAAAATGGGGAATCTCCTCTTCCACAAACCATATTATCTCTCCACAGTGTTCCTTGTTGTAATGTGAGACCTATTATATCGGTACTTGCCGCACTCTGTGGATTTGAATGTGGTGTCAATAAGTAAGGTCTGCATGCATAGCCACTATCTCCTAGTAAGTGACCGACTGGTATTTCACCATTTTCAAACTGTGCCCTTCCAGCGCAATTACGAAATATTGTACTATCGTTTACAGAGCCAGAATGTCACGTATTATTAAACTGTGGTCGCTGATGGTTTGACAATTAAAGGAGAAATATGATTTTCTATTGCGGAAAAGTTCTGCATTCCGTCCCTCAGGTGACTGAATCCTTATGTGAGTGCAATCCACTGTACCAATGACTCCAGGAAATCCAGTCAGTGTGTTGAAACCATCCATCACAGAGCATACTTCCGCTCAAGAAGGAAACTTTATGCACTGACGAGACATTACTTCTATGATTCCCGACATTTCACTTATAATTCTTTGTCCGTTGTAGAATGTACATTAGAACTGTCACCAATTACTATATTAAATGCTCCAATTGCGTATGCCCTTAATGTCATCAGAAGTCTATTCATGGGCGAGACCGGATTATTTCGATAAGCTGGAAATTCCAACCTATCGTGGATTTGATTGATCCAGTAACCACCTCACAGTTTTTTTTTTAATTTAAAAAGACGAAATCTCTCTTCAAATTTCCGGTCACCGTAATCTTCGAAAGGATTTCCCCTTTCCACAAGTACACCAACACGGTTGCGACGATTTATATGTTGAAGATATAGCATTTCTTCGTCTTCTGTGCCATCTAAAATGTCAAAACGCCTTGCCATATTACGTGTTTACAATAAGTTAACCGTGATCAGTTCAAGATAATCGACCCTTCGAGATCCGTTAACTTAAATTGCGATCAGATCCCTCGATTAACTCTGATCGAGGTTGGTGCAGCCGAATATTGAGTTAATCAGGGTTGAATGCTGACTTGATGTCGGTTAACTTTTAATCGGCGTTGGTGTAGTCGGCCCTAAATGTTTTAATTCACTCACTGCACTAGATTTCTGTTCCTCCCTTCGTCATCGATAAGAAACTGAACCCAGGACGGCTCTTGCTTTATATGTCTCTACCAGTGGATAGGCCCACCAGTGGCGAATTCCAGACATTCGAATGGTCCACAATGTTCCAGAACATTCCATAACATTTGAGAGTGTTCTGGAATGTTCCACATTGATCTGGTATGTCCCCGAACATTCGGGAATCTTCCCGAATGTTCCAGACTATTCCAGAACATCCCGGATCACTGTGGAACATTCCGGGACATTCTGGAATGTTGTGGGATGCTCTCGAATTCTCTCGCTTTTTTTGGTATGTTCTCAGTTACTCTCGAATATTCTGCAATGTTTTAGAAATGTCTAGAGGGTGACACTTCCAGCCCTTATATTTTCAAAACCATGCCCTTCAGGTAAAAACGAGAATCTTGATGGATGGAGGACAGAGAGCTGCCACACCGTGTAACTCCCTTGATCGTACCGGGACTCGTTTCTAAGTTTTAGCGGCAAGCACATTCTACACTTACTTTTATAATATATTGTATATTGATTATATTACGTGATATCACCATATATGCACTAGCGTTCGACAGACAATTTTTGTTCTGAATCACGCAATCGTCAAAGTCTGAAGTGGTTGCAGTCTCAGCGACTGACACTCTTCAAAAAAGAAAGTTATTGGAAGAAGAATACAGCTGTGACTGTTCATTGAAATTGTGGGTACCAATACAGCGTTCCACCACCACTCTCTACATCTGCGTACCTACATGGATAGTCTGCAAATCTCATGTAAGTGCCTGACAGAGGATTCATCGAATCACTTTCACCATAATTCTCTATTATTCCAATCTCGTAAAGCGCGCGGAGAAAACGAACACCTATATCTTTCGGTGCGAGCTCTGATTTCCCTTATTTTATTATGGTGATCGTTTCTCCCTACGTAGGTCGGCGTCAACAAAATAGTTTCTCATTCAGAGGAGAAAGCTGGTGATTGAAATTTCGTGAGAAGATTCCGCTGCAACGAAAAACGTATTTGTTTTAGTGATGTCCACCCCAAATCCTGTATCATTTCAGTGACACTCTCTCCCATATTTCGCGATAGTACAAAACGGTGCTGCCCTTCTTCGAACTTTCTCGATGTACTTCGTCTCTCTCTCTCTCTCTCTCTCTCTCTCTTGCTCCCCCCCCCCCCCAATCCCCCCTCTCCCACCGAACCACTGTGTCTTACCACAGTCTCAGTCTCAGTTGTGTAACCAAATATCTTTACGAGGTGGGTCTGCTGGAGCGATGAGTCACGGTATTTACATGCGTAGGCGTGTTTGGCGCCAGCTGTACCAGTCTAGAGTTCACCGTGCGTTCCCCAGATTTATGACGACGTTCTTACTTCGTGAACTATTCCTAATGGCAGCTGCTCGGCCCAGTGGTGTCCTCAGAGCAACGAATATTTAGCTTCAGTTGCAAGGACCTATTTTACAGCTGTGTGCAATTGTACGATGTTATGGACAAATGCCATCTTAGAACACGATAGCGTATCTAACCAGAAGGCACACATGCCGTAAGTTTTAAAGTGAATATTGTCTCGAATGAAAAACAGCCCACAGTTGCACTAATTATGTTTATTCTAAAGGTTTAGAATAAACATAATTAGTGCAACTGTGGGCTGTTTTTCATTCGAGACAATTTCGTAACGGTTGCTGGTGTTGCTGCCATGATGAAAATAATGAAAGTGAATATTCATTATCTTAGTGTACACTGAATATCACCAGATTTTGACTTACAAGGTGACAGTGGCGTACAGTCCGTAATCAGTCGACGGTGCTGGGCTGAATTTCAAACTTCTGTGCTATTCGTAGCGTGGACACGTCATAGCTTTAACGATGAATCGTGTGTCGGTTGGTGATGGAAGGTCCGACGATTGCTTTGTTTCTTTTCAAAAGAGGAAGCACTGGTTTACAATCTCTCTCATCCTTTCATTTCTGAAATATTCCGTAATATCAAACACACAGCACTACACTAGATATTCATGACTTTCATCCACACAATGCAGGTTCATTAACACATGAAGGCGACGAGAAAAGTGGGTTATACCTCACCTCTTCACCCACTCTACCGACCCTACTTTCACACCTTAATATATCCCACTAATACGATGTTTATGGATTAAAATGATTGAAAAGCAACACACGACAAGATAATATTACGCTTAAAAGTGTCCAAACGACCTGAATTACGTTCCGCCTGATTTGTACGCAACCCACATAACGTAACTGTATTGCAGGCCCTGTACGACCTTCTACAAGAGACCAGTAGAAAACATTGCTATGTATGGCTATGAAACCAGATGCAGATTGATAACACGATAACACAGATATCAGGAAGCATATTATTAGAGATAACACAGTCTTTAACGCTTGTAAACTAAAAGCAAGTTAGAACCAGAAATTACATGAACATGTTTTTACTGGTCTGAGACTTGGGATTCCTATAAGCAACTACTGTCACGGCTTAGATGCTGTTTCAGTCGCAAGTAACGAAGTGCGTGCATCCTTAAACATGAAATGACATTACGTAAAGTTTGTTCTGGACGGAGATTCGATCCCGGCAAGTAATCGGTTTGTTCACTAAACACAATCGAATGCCAGATATCGAATTTTTTCCCTGCCAGTAAGGTGATAAACTGAAATGAAGAGAAGAATGATTAAATCCCGTCATCTATTAACGTCGTTTTCTAGACAAGACTAGGCTTTAAATATCGGCTTATTTCAGCATTAGTAAGTTGTGCGCATCTCTGAACTGGAAGTAACGTGATGCTAAGTTCTATAACTGAAGTAAATGGTGATAGCTTCGTCATAAGTTGCATTGAGAAGTATCTATTTTTTATTTCTTGATGGTAAATACTTCTCTGATTACTGCAGGGGCAGTTTCTGTTTGTGGGCTATCGCCTGTATTTGTCACACTTACAGCACGGATGGTTTGAAAATGGACACAGGTGTCCGAAACTAGTCACCATCAAGAAATAAAAACAGATACTTCTCAATGCAACTTATGACAAAGCTACAACAATTTATTTCAATTACAAGACAAGTTACGGACCTGTTTTTCACCTGCAGTATGCAGCAAGTTCGTAGGTAAGTTCTGTGCTGAATGGGAATCAAACTCCCCACACATCATCATTGTTGTTTACACACGAAGAGACTTTAACTATTGAATTCTTTTTCGCTTGTAGCAAGAAGTGGCATTTTTGACCTCAAATGACTTGGTAACCAGATTTGTGCCTGAATGGTTGTCGAAACCGGCACCAAAAGTTATTATTCACGCAGTTTTCATGGAGACGTTGAGGAGTTTGAAATCTTGGAAAAAACCAAAACGATGGTGCTATATCGTCCCGAAGGGGTCAGATCCAACGAAAGAATCATCGGAGTTCAAATGCCAGTCTAGCACCAATATTTTCAAAAAGTTAAAGTAAAATAAGAAAAAAATGCCTTGTGACCTTACAGACGATTCGTTCATTAACCTTTTCCTGCCCAACTGGTCCACTTGGACCTTTTAGAAATTTCTGTAGTATCCACGAAAGCCCACTGGTTCCGCAAGGTATCACTGTTTTGCAGTGTATAAACTTCATCAGTAACTGGCAGTATCAACAGGATCGTGACTATACGGGATATTTCGTCGGTCTTTTCATCAAGTGAATGCATGGAGCTGCTACATCATGAGTTCTGTGAAAGAAGTGGAATCATTTTTTTACGTAATTTGTGTATATTTCGTATTTTTTTAAAAAAATAATTAGGATGTATGAAATGCTTATTAAAAATTTTATTTTTGCGGGGAAGTACCTGTATTACTTTTAGTATTACAAGGTTAGCCGGCCGGGGTGGCCGAGCGGTTCTAGGTGCGCAGTCAGGAACCGTGCGACTGCTACGGTCGCAGGTTCGAATCCTGCCTCGGGCATGGATGTGTGTGATGTCCTTAGGTTAGTTAGGTTTAAGTAGTGCTAAGTTCTAGGGGACTGATGACCACAGCAGTTGAGTCCCATAGTGCTCAGAGCCATTTGAACCCAACGTATTAGGGAAGGAGGTGGTGATAGTCGGCTATACATTTTTAAAGGAACCGTCCTGGCATTTGAATGAAGCGATTTACGGAAATCACGGAAAACCTAAATCAAGATGATCGGGCACGAGTTTGAACCGTTGTCCTCCCCAATGCGAGAAGAAAATATAGTGTGAGATGTTTTTCTTTCAAGAAAATGACTTGAAAGTCGATACTACGACGGTTTTTAACAGGATCGTATCTGGAACTTTTTGCGTTTGTTTACAAGTCGCCATTCGTCTTCCGAAGTTTTAAAAATATTCCGGACCTCCACGTCTAGACCTACCTCTCCCATCCCTCCCTACAAACTATCGAATGGGTAGGTTAAAGAAATCGAGTAGTTTGTCAGAATTGTAAAAACCTGATAGGGAAATATTGACTATTAGCAGGGCAGCTGATGACAGGATAATTCATAGTACTGGGCATTCGTGATGTTGACTAAAGGGACTCCCTACAAAGTTCACTTTTGCTGTTTTCATTCATTAATATCTTATGACATCATATTCTGATGCAGCTCGTCACAGAAGAAAAAAAAATTGTCAGACACAAGCGTGTAATATGGATAACATATGAAACGCACTGCAGAAATTCTTATGGAGAGCTCGTTAAAAAGCTGACCATACTGAAAACATATTCACAACACATCTACTTCAATGTGGTAATTGTTGTCAATAATGAGTCACAATTTGAAAACGAAGGTAATATTCATAAAACTCTAGAAAGAGGAATGATTTATACTATAAATCACTCACCCTTAGTGTGGCACAGAAAGGTGTGAACGTACTAAGCCATAAACATCTGTGATCACGTAGCCAGTGTTGTAAACAATTTAATAGTTAATAAAATGAACTTAAGAGAGAAGATAAGGGTGATGGGCGGTGAGAAGGAGAGAACTTAGGGAAGTACATATCACTGTAGCTACGCATGAAAGCATAGAACCACTACTTAACATATTCTGTAAATGGTCAACATGTTGTCAGATTTTCCAATGAAAAACTGTACAATAACTGCAAAACTGACTCTTTCCACATAAGTTTGCAGCTATGATAAAACTGACTTGCATACAGTAAACCACAGCTCCTATGCAGACTCTGAGAAAGTGAGGGTTGCTTCAAAATATTGATAATAAATGGATATAGACATGCAACACATCATTTCGTATATTAATTATAATGCAGCCAGAGAAATAAACAGAGGTGAAGTGTTAAACAGTGTTATTTAGTAATAAAAAATATGGAACAGCAAAATGCTGCTTTACTCTGTTTGTCAAAGTGATTCTGCTATGTTAATTCAGATTTCTTTTTAGATCTTTGACAGCTTTGTAAACTATATTTGCTGTGGAAACAATGATTTGTAGCGTAGGCTGATAGCTACGTTTCTCCCATATTTAATCTACTTTGTAAGAGGTCCAGGAATAAGGAATTTATTACTAGTGCAATGAGACAGATGTAACTTCGATGGAATGCTCACGCCCTGCCTGCGATATGTAAGCTATAAGAGAATCGCAGACCAGAGAGCAGTGTCGTTGTCAGCAGCAGCAGCAGCAGCAGCAGCAGTAGTGGTAGGTCGCAGTCGGGCGGTTGGGTCAGGTCGCTCGTAGAGAGCAGTTGTCTAGTTGTATAGCTCACAGAGAGCACTTGTGTCCTGTATGGAGTTGCGGGGGCCGGTCGTGGAGAGTGATGGCGGTGCCTGAGCGATGTAGTTTAAGGTAAAACCAAACATTAATATTTATAGCCGCACGCATATGTAATTTGTAACAACTGATTGTGTACTATTGTTATGTCAAGTCCCATGTAAATGTTTTTAAAAAATCTTTTAATAATGATCTTTCTTATAAAAATAACTTTTGACAATCATTCATATGAATTTAAAGATTTTACTAATTTCTCCTATCCATGGTCATCCCGATTATCGTAAAGAAAAATCAGTTGTTTCTTTTTATACATGACAAATCTAGCGGCCAGCATTGCACTGGGCTGTGCCAGAAAAATTTCTTATACGAGCGGATATATACGCGATATCTGGCGACTTTATTGAGGTAAGAATTTTCAGTTTATTCAGAATGACTTTTCAGGACCATGACGCAGCCTTGCTGACTTCCAAATTTACCAGTTTAGGTTTTAAGGTCACTTAATTATTGAAAGGTTATAAATGAGTCACATTTTCATTGGCAGGTTAGACACATTTTTATTGCGAGGTTACGGAAGTAAGCTGTTGGGAGGTTACAACTTTTAGTTGTAAAAACTATAACTGCAATGTAAAGCATGTGGTAGACTTCTGTTCATTGATAGACTGCTGGGGAAGTGCAATTAGTGTACAAAGAAGATTGCTTAAAACCCACTTGTGCGATTCATTCTACAATACTGTTCAAATGTGTGGACTAACAGGAGATATTCTACGTATACAGAGACGGGCAGCCTGAATGGTCACACGTACCTTTGACCTGCGGAAGAGTGTCACAGAGATGCTTAACATTCTGAACTGGCAGACTCTTGAAGATAGACATAAGCTGTTCCAAGAAAGTGTACTAACGAAGTTTGAAGAGCCGGTTTTAAATGATGAATCTAGTATTATAATACAACCTCCTATGTATCGTTCACATAGGGATCATGAGGACAAGATTCGAACAATTACAGCACCCCCGGAAGCATTCAGACATTATTCTTTCCACGCTCCATACGTGAATGGAATGGGAAGAAGCCCTAATTTCTGGTGACATGGAACGCGTCCTCTGCCATGCACTTGACGATGGTTTGCAGACTAGGGATATATGTGTAGACGTTGCGAAGGGGGGATCAGTTAGAGGCGCCAGACGTATCCTCTACTTGCGAAGTATGATGTAGTCCTAAATGTAAGTAACGAGATTTTTCGAAGGTACTAAGCATTTGTTATCTATTCGCGACTAGCGTATTTATTGGAGCAGGCTCCTGGTAGTAAAGGTAGTGATCACTGTACTCAAATTCAAATACAGTCATAGCCGTTGACAGTACAGCAAGACACCTCGAAGAGAAGCACACTTCTGATCTAGTCCACGATGATATAATCACCAGCAAAATTCAAAATGCAAATCCGAAGACAAGATTCCGGTTACAGTGACGTCAGCTGCAGCGTATGGTACTTAGAGCAGATAAGGTAGGAAGCAAGGAGGATAGATCAAGGTTTAACGTCGTTCAGTCGACAACGAAGTCATTAGAGATAGAGCACAGTTCAGACAGAGGAAGGATGGGAAAGGAATTCGGCGGTGCCATATCAGAGATCCGTCCTGGCATTCGTCTTAAACAGTACAGGGAAATAACGGAAAACATAAATATGTATACCACATGGAGATTTTAACCCCTGTCCTTGCGAATACGAGTCCAGTGCCATACCACTGCATCCCCTCGCCACCCTGCCCAGGTTACACGACGCTGTGTGCAACTGGTCCAGGTACCAGAGTCACGATCGGAGCGACGTTGTTGTGACTCGAAAACTCATCAACGAGTTCATTGTTTACGTCATCTTTCTATAAACGGGCGTCGACAGTGCTTCATTGTTGTCGTCTTACTGTGGAAGCAGTCTAATGATTGCGTATTTCTTCCGTTCCTGACAGGGACGTAAGAATTTAAGTAGGAAACAATAATATGCCAATATTTCTTTAGTTTAACAGAGGCATTGTAAAGCAAAAACGATTTATATTATTGATTTTTTATTCATTTAATACTCTTACTAATGCAGTTGTTTTATATCAATTTAACTAATTTTTCTCGTAGTTGAGAGGAGCGACACAAAACGGATGAAATTACTCACGTAATGCTATGCATGTAGCTATTTGTACTGTTTTTCCGAATCTTAGAAATTATTACTAATTATTAAGGTGACGAAAATGGTGGATTTAAGCATCCCGATGCTTTTGTCCTTTCTTTCCCAAAGAGGAGGAAGTCAGCCAAATCTAAAAAAAAAAAAAATGGTTCAAATGGCTCTGAGCACTATGGGACTTAACATCTGAGGTCATCAGTCCCCTAGAACTCAGAACTACTTAAATCTAACGAAACTAAGGACATCACACACACCCATGCCCGAGGCAGGATTCGAACCTGCAACCGTAGCGGTCACGCGGTTCCAGACTGAAGTGCCTAGAACCGCTCGGCCACACCGGCCGGCCCAAATCTAAAATTTCAGCGTCAGACGTCCTGCACAGTTGGAAGCAGGTGCTTCGAGTACTTGTTTTACCGACTTATGAATAGCCTTTTATTCGTCTTTATTTACGCCCCCTTCATTTATTGAAATGAAATTTGTAGATTTTTCCAACCTGTACTGTTGCCTGTATATCTCGACTGATGATGGCAATGTACTGTGGCGCAACGAGAATTTGAACGTTCCGGTTTCGTACCGCTAGTTGTTGCCTACCCAAGTGCTGTGTAATGTAGTTCCATGGAGTTTCTGGATTTGGATTCCTATCCTCAATTTGTTTTCCCCGGCTCTTTCATCAGTATCATGAGATTTTCCGGATTTTCCGATGTCGTTAGTGACACTCAATACATCTGCGATTATTTAGCTGTTTCGGATCTGCAGTATTGGCTTAATAGTATCTGTAGATTTGTCGATAAGAGGTTTAGAAGTAAATACGCACTTGATAACTAAAGACATCTTTCCGGACGACTCGAAAAGTATTGCCCTAATATTTTATACTTGAAGAGGAACAAGTAGATAAAATATTATAGATTAGAGATCTTATTTTTATGCGTGTTAGCTTTCTTCCTTATACATTAGTCTGCAAAACTTACGGGCGAAAGTACACTACTGGCCATTAAAATTGCTACACCACGAAGATGACGTGCTACGGACGCGAAATTTAACCGACAGGAAGAAGATGCTGTGATATGCAAATGATTAGCTTTTCAGAGCATTCACACAAGGTTGGCGCCGGTGGCGACACCTACAACGTGCTGACATGAGGAAGGTTTCCAAGCGATTCTCATACACAAACAGCAGTTGACCGGCGTTGCCTGGTGAAACGTTGTTGTGATGCTTCGTGTAAGGAGGAGAAATGCGTACCATCACGTTTCCGACTTTGATAAAGGTCGGATTGTAGCCTATCGCGATTGCGATTTATCGTATCGCGACATTGCTGCTCGCGTTCGTCGAGATCCAATGACTGTTAGAAGAATATGGAATTGGTGGGTTCAGGAGGGTAATACGGAGCGCCGTGCTGGATCCCAACGGCCTCGTTTCACTAGCAGTCGAGATGACAGGCATCTTATCAGCATGGCTGTAACGGATCGTGCAGCCACGTCTCGATCCCTGAGTCAACAGATGGGGACGTTTTGCAAGACAACAACCATCTGCAGGAACAGTTAGACGACGTTTCCAGCAGCATGGACTATCAGCTCGAAGACCATTGCTGCGGTTACCCTTGACGCTGCATCACAGACAGGAGCGTCTGCGATGGTGTACTCAACGACGAACCTGGGTGCACGAATGGAAAAACGTCATTTTTTCGGATGAATCCAGGTTCTGTTTACAGCATAATCATGGTCACATTCGTGTTTGATGACATCGCGGTGAACGTACATTGGAAGCGTGTATTCGCCATCGCCATACTGGCGTATCCCCCTGCGTGATGGTATGGGGTGCCATTGGTTAAACGTCTCGGTCACCTCTTGTTCACATTGACGGCACTTTGAACAGTGGACGTTACATTTCAGATGTGTTACGACCCATGGTTCTACTCTTCATTCGATTCCTGCGAAACCCTACATTTCAGCAGGATAATGCACGACCGCATGTTGCAGGTCCTGTACGGGCCTTTCTGGATACAGAAAGTGTTCGACTGCTGCCCTGGCCAGCACATTCTCCAGATCTCTCACCAATTGAAAATGTCTGGTCAATGGTGGCCGAGCAACTGGCTCATCACAATACGCCAGTCACTACTCTTGATGAACTGTGGTATCGTGTTGAATCTGCATGGGCAGCTATACCTGTACATGCCATCCAAGCTCTGTTTGACTCAATTCCCAGGCATATCTAGGCCGTTATTACTGCCAGCGGTAGTTGTTCTGGGTACTGATTCCTCAGGATCTATGCACCCAAATTGCGTGAAAATGTAATTACATGCCAGTTCTAGTATAGTATATTTGTCGAATGAATACCCGTTTATCATCTGCATTTCTTCTTGGTGTAGCAATTTTATTGTCCAGTAGTGTAATTTTCGTATTATGTATCAGTTACAAGTAACGTAGCGCGATCATACGTGTACTATACATAGGAAGAACTGCTATAGTACAGTAAAGAAAGTAACTGAAAAAATACGCAATGAGACGGGTAGAGCGTTTAATCAAAGAAAATAATTACACTGAAGTCACCACGATTTATAATAGTCCCCTGGATATTACAAAACTCGAAACAAGGTTCTTAATGGGATGTGTGATCACCACGGAATGGAATTTATGATTTGTAACGTGCTCTCATGCTGGCCTCAACATTTCTAAAGAGTTATTGTGGTAAGGCGTACATTCCCTCCACCAGCGTGGTTGCCATATGTTGAACGGTCATTTGTGCATGCGGACGTCACCCCAGTGCATCCCATAGATGATCGATAGTATCTAAGCTCGGGGAACAGGCAGGCCGGTCAGTTCGTGAATATTCTCTCGTTCCAAGATCTCCTCCACCTCCGTCGTTCTATCCGATCGAGAACTATTATCCGTAAAAACGAAGTCAGGGCCTGATGAACATCTGAAAATACGCACGTGGGGATGTAGTACGGTGTCACAATAACGTTGGCCGTGAGTGTATAGTGTTTAGTACCTATTCGGTATCATGCATCCTCACAGCATAACAGCTGGTCCGTCACACAGATCAGATTCGAGTAAGTTGCTGGATGTATTATATGTTCCCAACTATCGTCATATGAGGGTAAGTCCAGAATCACGTCTCAGACTGAATCTATTCCCATCTGATCACTCGACCCCACTCCTCGTTGGTCCCGTCCCTATCCTTGGCACCTTCGCATCGATGTACGGATGTCAGGAGATCACAACTTACTTGTCGTCGGGCATAGATACCACCCCTGTCGAGTCATGAGATCGCGTGAGATTGCGTGCCTTGCAATCGTGTTAAATGTGGTTGCTGTTTTACCAGCTGCTTGACGTAGGCTCCTTGCCTCCTGTCCACAATGTAGCGGTCATCTACTTCTGTAGTTAACCGTGGTTGACAGCCTTATCGACTTTGGGCGGCAGTGACTGTTATTCGGAACGCTCCCCTTGAATGTAGCCCTCTTGGGCTACATTCATCACAGTTCGTTCTTATTCCACTTTCCCGGTGATTTTGCTCCGTGTGAAGTCATCCACAGGTAGTCTCCGGGACATGTTGTAATAAAAAAACACCATCACACCGCACCGTAAGTGCGCGCTGATTGACGTACACTGTCTTTTACAGTTCATTCAACTGCCTCAGGTTGCGGGGGCAGCTCCATTTGGAGATACAGCCACCTTGACTCATGCCATGTGATTTCCAGTTTTCTGTGTACGACTGGGAAACTTGCTTCCGCACTTTCATTCATTTTCACCGGGTTTCAGCGCTACGTTACCCCATTGTCAGCACCCACGGTCGAAGAGCAGGAATAAGAATCTCATCTCTAGTCCGGTCAAAACAGGGGTAAGCATTCAGCGGCTGGTATCCGCAGATTTCTGTTGGACACACTGTAACACCCCAAGAAACCCGAAAACCCAAATAAGAATGTCATGGTAATTGAAAGTAGGGAACAGTGTTATCCTGACAGGTACGACAACTTTGACAATAATATAACACCTTAGAGTTTTGATGAACACGAATTTCGATAATTACTGAGTATGTCATGATATAAAAGTAGAAAGAAAGAAAGGTTATTTTTAATTAGTTATAAGACATCTCAGTAATAACTGCAAATCAGTACAACGAAAGTTAAGTCCAAAGTAATATGTCGGTCAGAGATTACATTCAATGTGAAAGAGAGTTGTAAACGCAGCGAAAAGGAAATTCAATGCGTCTACAATGCTCGATCATGGAAATGTGAGTCGCTTGCTAGCTTGCTTGCTATCAAGTCGTGAGAGAACACCGTTTGTTAGAGTACTACAAACGGAACGCCACGAGATTGTTTCTATTCAAAAAAAGTACTATTGCGTGTTAGAGACGCGCGGACTTTTTTTCAGTTATTCTGCTTTGAGAACTTGAACTGAAGTGATATTCTGATAGTGTACGACGAGTTAATGAACTTTAATTATTGGAGATATTATTGTGGGACTCAACATTCATCAAGGTGAACAGTTACAGCGAAGAATGGGCATAGTATCGAAGACTGCAATACGTGATTGGCCTTGAGTATACGAAACATTAATTCGACCGCACGAAGATAATACAATTGCGCCGATTGTAAAACTTGTAATTGTCACGATCACCGAAGTGAAAGGAATCGTAATTTATCTGATCCATCGGTGTGCGTGTGGTGTGATGATAATATACTAACTGCTAAGAAGGAACAATAAAAATTGTTCATCAGTAATGGAAATCTCACGTGTTGGCTCCATCATTAATTGAACTATGTGATAGTTGATGATCAAAATTAATTAACTGCGGACATTTTAATTGAAAGAGTGACTTGATGAACATTGAGCATTGAAAGGAGTGTTTTGCCGAAATAATATTACGACACACGAAAGCTAGATAGAATTATAGATTATCTCTGGATTTGCGTAGTGCCGTAGTGAACAATTTTGCTTAGCAACGTAACAACAACTACTGATTCTGATCCACAAATGAATTTTTCCTCGCTTCAGTGGTGTGAAACGACGCCGGTGATGAATGATTCACTCAATACTGCAATAACTAACTAACCGGGCATAGCAAATCATCATAAAACCATAACAGACAATTAAAATCAGCAGTTCGCATCGCTGAGAAGACTGTGCGGACTCGCAAACGGACTTTCATACATTGCACTAGGAACAATTTTCTTTAGAGATTTTCAGGCGCTGTTCCACGTTTTCCGACGGGGACAACCATCACTGCACGTCGCGTCTCCATTCCGCCGACCGAGCTGTAGCAGTAGCGGTTCAACATCAACAGCGACAACAAAAAGGGGAGAGGGGACGTCACAACACCGATCCCTTCGATAATCACTTGCCGACTATAGTCGTCGGTCGTCGGTCAGGGAGCATGATAATTGCGCGATGTAGTGCTGAAATTGGTTGCTCAAATAAAATAACAAATGGAAATTTAGATGGCTGAAGGTTCTGATACGACATTTTTTATTGAACAGCCGAGGTCCCGCAACCATCCGTATAGAGATCGAGTTACAGAGATGTTATGTTACTATATCGTCCTAATTTTTGCATAGCACTGTGATAACCGTTATCGGTTTTCACAACCATCATCAGATCTACGGATTACAACGACCAAACGTAAAATTGTATTCAATGCACTCCAGTATCATTTAGGATGCTTGAAGGTTTGGATCACTGTGTCTTTCGGGAAAATGCTTGTTCAGATGTAGACAGTCTTATTATCTAAACTCGTGAATTCATTTAAGTTGGTGTCGCATTCTCGTATTAGCCTGTATTAATCCCTCGACTCCATGGCTAGTTGCGGTGCTCTCCGATCTACAGAAGCACGGTCGGATGTGCGCCGAGAAGCGAGAACGAGCCGTGGGTAATCCTGTGCATACCAATAGCAGCTTCCGATACCCTTTACTGCGAAATTGAAAAGACCCTCTCTCGCTCGTCGGTGGCCTCAATGAATTATTGGCCATCTGAAAGCGAGGGGAAAGAGCATTTAAAACCCGTCCGAGGTCTTCTGTATGCGGCAGGCAGAAAGGCAGATGCGAACTCAGCTAATGGTACGACAAATTCTGCTGCATATTTAAAGGCTCTCTGCCCGTTTCGCGCCGGCAAGAGGAGTGTTCGTGGTTAACGAGACGAAAATGAAACGGTCCCGCCTTCTGCGATAATTCCAGGCACTACACCGCTACAGAGGTAGATGCACGTCCGATATCACAACAAATGTTTAATTTCCGAACTATTAACTGAACTATTTCATACTGTTGACATTTGCTAGGTGATTACAGAGTGAAAAAAATTGTAATCTCACCAGACACAATATTAGTAACCTTCGTAAAAGAGTGTAATGGTGATTTTGGAACGTTCGACATGGTACAGAGTTCTTACCTGACGGTCATGTCACCCTCCCACACTGAATTGGTGTGTGTGTTTGTGTGTGTGTGTGTGTGTGTGTGTGTGTGTGTGTGCAGTCAGATGTGACGACGTGGGCACGTGACACAGTGGTAGAAAGGAGCAATCGTGTTTGGCCGTGCTCATGTACACACAGTGAATAGAGGTAACCGATTTGTTAGTGTATCTTCCGGAGTGTCCAACGTGTACGCAAAAATTTATATACTACTTACAGCCATGTAAAATAAAGCAGAACCATAATCGTGAAACGTCGTAACAGGCAGGACCAAGAGAGGGGTATCATGCGTTTTCTTTACTTTAAATTTTTTTAAAGTCAGTATTATGACACGTTTGATGGAAATACAAAAAGTAATACAAACGTCTCAAAAATGAGATCGACAGGAAGTACAAAATGGTAAGCAGGGATGGCTAAAGGACAAATGTAAGGATGTAGAGGCGTATCTCACGAGGGGTAAGATAGATACTGCCTACAGGAAAATTAAAGAGACCTCTGGAGAAAAGAGAAGCACTTGCATGAATATCAAGAGCTCAGATGGAAACCCAGTTCTAAGCAAAGAAAATCGGGTGATGCTGAGGGAATTAGATTAGGAAATGAGACACTTAAAGTAGTAAAGGAGTTTTGCTATTTGGGGAGCAAAATAACTGATGATGGTCGAAGTAGAGAGGATATAAAATGTAGACTGGCAATGGCAAGGAAAGCGTTTCTGAAGAAGAGAAATTTGTTAACATCGAGTATTGATTTAAGTGTCAGGAATTCCTTTCTGAAAGTGTTTGTATGGAGTGTAGCCATGTATGGAAGTGAAACATAGACGATAAATACTTTAGACAAGAAGAGAATAGAAGCTTTCGAAATGTGGTGCTACAGAAGAATGCTGAAGATTAGATGGGTAGATCACATAATTAATGAGGAGGTATTGAACAGAATTGGGGAGAAGAGAAATTTGTGGCACAACTTGACAAGAAGAAAGGATCGGTTGGTAGGACATGTTCTGAGGCATCAAGGGATCACCAATTTGGTACTGGAGGGCAGCGTGGAGGGTAAAAATCGTAGAGGGAGACCAAGAGGTGAATACTCTAAGCAGATTCAGAAGGATGTAGGCTGCAGTAGGTACTGGGAGATGAAGAAGCTTGCACAGGATAGAGTAGCATGGAGAGCTGCATCAAACCAGTCTCAGGACTGAAGACCACAACAACAATATGACTCGTTTGATGTGGCCCGAACTCTTCTCCCATGCCAAACTTTTCATCCAAGAGTAGCAGTTGCAGCCCACGTCTTCAATTATCATGTGGGTATATTCCAAACCTATCTTCCGTATCGTCCTCTACAGTATTTTTCCCCCGTTCAGCTCCCACTGGTAATATGGAAGTTATTCACTGATGTCTTAACAAATGTCGTATCACCCTGTCCCTTCTTCCTGTCAGTGTTTTTCATTCTTTCCTCCCCGATTCTGCGGAAAACCTCCTGACTTCTTTCATTCCTTAACCTATCAGTCCACCTAATTTTCAAAATTATTATGTAACACCACACCTCAGATGCTTCGTTTCTCTTTTGTTTCGGTTTTCGCACAGTCCATGTTTCACTACCACACAATTCAGTGTTTCAAACGCTCATTTTCAGAAATTTATTTCTCAAATTATAGAGGCGCATATGGCCCCAGTTGTTTTTTGCGCCCTAAAGCAAACCAAGGCCAAATCAATCAAATTATGGCCTATCTTTGATACTAGTAGACTTCTCTTAGTCAGGAATGCCCTTTTTTCCAGTGTTAGTTTGCTTTTTATGTGCTCCTTGGTCCGTCCGTTATGGGTTATTTTGGTGCCTAGGTAGCAGAATTCCTCAATTTCGTCTACTTTGTGATCCTCAATTCTGATACTACGTTTCCCGCTGTTCTCATTTCTCCTACATCTCATTACTTTTTTCTTTCTTCAATTTACTCTCTATCAGTTTTCTAAATTCATTAGGTTGTTAATTCCATTCAACAGGTCGTTTAATTCTTCTTTACTTTCATTGAGGAAAGCAATGTCATTACCGAATCTTATCATTTATATCCTCTCACCTTGAATTTCAATCCCATTCTTGAACGTTTCTTTCATTTCCGCCATTGCTTTTTCGATGTATATATTGAACAGCAGGAGCGAAAGACTAAACACTTTTTAAGCCGAGTACTTGTTTCTTGAACTTCCAGTCTTTCTGTTCCGTCTTGTTTCTTGTACATAGAGTGTCTTTTCCATGTTTCCTTTTAGCGTACCTGCCCTTTGTCTTAGATTCCCGAGAACTTCGACCATTTTACGTTGTCGAACGCTTCCTCCTGGTCGACAAATCCTATGAGCGTGGCTTGATTTTTCCTTGATCTTGCTTCCATTACCAACCGCAACGTCGGAATATGTTACTAACAACAATCACTTTGTAATCCAATCAGTGAATGAATGGGGCTCCATCTCAACCAGTTACGAACAAACTTTACTAAAGAAAGACATATTTTGGACATTTGGTATGGGGTAACACGTAAAACGCCATTGCTCCAAGTGACACATAAAGCTGTATGTCATCAGCGAGACAAAAAAACACAGAATGGGCAGTAGATGATTGGAGACGTGAAATGTCATCCGGTAATCGCTATTTTGCCTCTTTTCAAATGATGCAAAGCTTCGAGTTGTGTTTCAAGATTAATTTTATTACAAAACTGACAGAAGTATTGCTTTGCGTCTGTTTGAGTGAAAATTTTTCTTCCATTTAGAACAAATACGACAGAAGATTTTAGAAAATAATATTTGTGAATAATAAGACTCTAATAAAGTTCATTATTTAACTTATTGTCTTAATTTCTCGTACTTCATCCAGACGAATGATTTCTGTAGGAGAATATTCAGGACTTAGTTTAAAATGAGTACTCGAATTGACCTTTTGTAAGTACCATAAACGTTTAATTCCCGCTTGACATGGTATAGTTTCACTTTCCCAACATAACAAAATTTCACAGCACAGCTTCCCACCAACTTGGCAGAATCACTACTATATCTTTCAACAGAACAGAACAGACTCCTGACCTCTATAAACACGCGTCAAAATATGCTAGGTCAGGAAGGCCAGAGTTACAAGAGCTCACAGCAAAGCGATCTTAAAGATTACCGATTTTTACGCCCAGTGGTGAAATCTATATGTGATTAACTATTTCTTTTACAAATGTTTTCAAATTATTGCCCAGGATAAATTATAAAACTAACTAATGAGAATAATAATTATTTATTTTAAATATACTTCCAAAATTTAGAAAAATATAGTTATAACAAATTTCTGACATTTGTGACCATATGTTTGTATTACAGAACGAAAATAATAATTTACGATCTGTTTAATACGTAAATAAGAAGTAAATATTTTTATAGATTAGATAAAATATCTGTGTAGTGCGATCTAGTTGTCTTGGAGTATCGGATACTCGAAGTATTTGTATGTGTCAAGTACTACAATTGGTTGTCTGTATCGTGTATTCCGGTTCATGGTGAAAACTGGACCACTGACGAGTTCCATTACAGTATGTGGCGCACAGGACGTGGCGCCACTCATACAGTTTATCGCTAGCAAGAACTTGGATGTTTGTTTCCACATTCTCAGTGACCAAATGTTCCCAGTGTTGCCCTTTCTTCCATACCTTGATGATGAGTATGCCGTGGACACGCCGTAATCCGACAACAGCTGTGCTCGCAGCTGTCGATGCACACGTCCTAGCTTTGAGAACATTCAGCCATCGCATCGCGTCTCGCCTGGAGCGATATATCATCCGATCCTACTTTCATAGAAAATGTCTGGGACTGTTCGGATCAACGGGTTAAATGTGACTTTGCAGTATCTAATCATCAAAGATTAGCTCTAGCTGAAATTTGCATACTTGAAGGAACTTGTGGGTTCTCTTTATTATCATGTGCAATTTTCTGATTAGACGTCTTTTCCTGTTCCGAAACCAAGCAATTTAAAGCCGATTGCACCATCTTCTTCATAATCGTCCGATGCTTTTTCTTCCCATGTGTCTGTAGTCATAAGTTATCTTTCTTGGTATCTGGCATTGATCCATACGAAGTAGATTGCCATGCCATTCCTTTCTACACTGTTGGATCGTTTCTGTAAGCGGCGGTCAAATAAAAACGAGGCACATGACAAATAATTAAATTAACTGTTGATTATTTCAAAAATAATCACCATGACTTTTACTACACTGCCGGAAAGAAATCAGTACACCCTTAGGTTTCCAATTCACTGAACATTTGTTGTTGCAAATGTGCGTTTGGAGTACACGAAATGATTACATTTACGGATCAGTAGCACAAGCGTTTGTGAGATACCAAGTATCGATCTATGCTGAAACACGCTTATTATTACGCAATGTAGGCGCTGACTCTTACTCCAGTCGATCATGTAGATGACGAACAGTGCCCTGGAATACGTTCTGCCACACCTGCGCGACCTGTTCACGTAATTCTGTAACAGTTTTTGGTTGACAAGTCGCACGAGTCACTTCTCGTCCTATCATATCCCACATATGCTCCATTGATGATAGTCTGGAGATCGTGCTGGCCAGAGAAGTTGCGTCACATCTTGCAGAGAACGTTGAGTTTCACGGGCAGGGTGTGGGCGAGCATAATCCTGTTGGAACAACACGTCACTTTCCTGTTGCAAGAAGTGCAAAAGAATGGGTCTAATAACATTCTGCACGTACCGAGCACTGATTAGAAGCACCAAAGATGACAGAGCATTGCAGCACACAAGCAGGAGACAGTAAACAGGATAGAATACCCCAACTTTTTGGATGTACATATTGATGAAAACTTGAACTGGAAGCAGCATGTTACTGAGTTCCTCAAACAATTAAGTTTAGCTACTTTTGCTCTTTGTATCTTGGAAACAAATGAATCAACCTCTTGTTATATTTTGCATATTTCCATGCAATATTGTCTTACAGAGTAATTTTCTAAGATTGCTCACCACTTAGAAAGAAATTACTGATAGCAGTAAGAATAATATGTGGTGTTCACCCGCGGTCGACATGTAGGTCCCTCTTCAAGGAGTTATACATTTTAACTACACCGTAGCAGTACATATATTAACGAAATAAGCCACCACAATTTGAGAAAACCAGTTATGTTCATATCTACAAGACTAGACGAAAATATGACCGTTATTACCCATTATTAAAGCTTTCAGTAGCTCAGAAAGGAGTTCAGTATACCGCAACAAAAATTTTTGACCCTTTGCCCAATAACATAAAAGTCTGACAGTAGCAAAGCAAGTTATAAATCTAACCTAAATCAATTTTTTCTATTACATGGAGTAATTACTATTTATAAAGTGGTAGCCTGTGAAAAAAATTTGTTTTTAGGTGTAGCTACATAAGTGGAAATAAAAAATAATGAGTTCATCAACGCTAGCACTAATCATGTATACATACTCGTTCCACATCATTTAGATAAAAGAATAGTTCAAATGATCTATCGAACATAAAAGTACTAAGTATCATTGAGCCGATACTTGAATTGTTTTCTCGATTACGATTTTAACTCAAAGATGCTTTTTTCGTATAAAATTTTAACTTTAGTTTTCTTTGACGGTGTGATTAAATTATATTGCTCTGCTATTGCCTGTAAGAACCATAAAGCTCGTTGGAGATTGTCTCCTGGATTTCACTAGTATAGCCTGTTCATCTGAAAAAAGGAGTGGGTCAAATACTGCACATCTCGATGAATAGATATCTTCCGTTTTCTTTTCACATTTGTACATGAATATTAAAAATAATTTATATATAAACGTTAAATGGTGTGGGCGATAAAGAACAGCCTTGTCTGACTCCTTGCTGAACTGAGGTCGTTATCTAGGCTAGAGGAGGTGTAACACGATTTTAACGTGAGATCTCCTGGAGCTAATATTTAGTCCTGGGTGCTTACTTGAGAAAAGGTACAGCAAAGAAAAGTGAAGACAGGCAAATGAGCCTTCCGCTTCAAAATTACTTCTTTGTAAGATTAGCATCTTTATTTGATCATTTCGAGAATGTTGGCAATTTATCTGCCTAGGTCCGATACAAATCGTGGTAGCATAGCTTTCGTCACTTTGCCACTTGAGTTTACTGTGTGAAGTGTTTCGTAGGAGCAGAAGATGGTCAGGCAGAGCGATGTAGCGCATTAGTTTGCACACAGGACTCGCATGCGAGAGAACGACGGGTCAGAGCCACGTCCGGGTATCATGATTAAGGTTTTCCGTGCTTTCCCTAAATCGCTCCAGGAAAATGTCTGAATGGTTCCTGTCGGAATGATTCCTTTGAAAAGGCACGATTGATTTCTTTCCTCACCCTTGACATAGACCGAGCTTGTGCTACATCTCGAATGACCTCAATGTCGACGGCACGTTAAACCCAGTCTTCCGTCCTTTTTGCAGAAGACGATCATTGTTTTATTGCGGATCCACAAACCCAGTGTTTTAAAAGAGACTTTGTCTTGTTAAAGTGTAGCACTGCTTCGTTATTGGGTTTAAATTCGCACACTCATTTCCCTTTGCACTCACATGTACGGATGGTTTACGTTCACGAGAGTCGAATGCTGTTGTTTTAGTTTGGCGGCTCTTGGCTCTCTATTCCTGTCGTTTGCCAGCTATCCTCACCAATTCAGTATGAGGATGTCAAATTAAACACCTTCCAACAGTCTAGTTTCCAACCTCATCTGCTGACAGATAATACTTGAATTATTACTATAGCAAAAGTCTACTGATACTAGTATTGCTGGCCCCTGGTTTGATCACATCCGAGATAGAACGTTCCTACACCTCGATCAGGGGCCTGAAGATGGCGTAATACAACGCTGAAACTGGCTGCCAAATAAAATAAGGTTGGAAACTAGACTGCTGGAAGGTGCTTAATTTGACATCCTGTATCGGAGAGACGAGTCCCGCAACCATCTCTAAAAAGATGGACATATAGGCATTTCAGTATGACTGCTGCTTGTCACGTCACCAACAATCAGCTTTATGTATTCATATCTAGGCCTGTTCCTACGATTCTTTCCCACTACCATACTCCCACGTAGTAACTCATGTCCTAAAACAGCAGGCGCAAAATGAAACCGCCCCAGAAAATACACTCCTGGAAATGGAAAAAAGAACACATTGACACCGGTGTGTCAGACCCACCATACTTGCTCCGGACACTGCGAGAGGGCTGTACAAGCAATGATCACACGTACGGCACAGCGGACACACCAGGAACCGCGGTGTTGGCCGTCGAATGGCGCTAGCTGCGCAGCATTTGTGCACCGCCGCCGTCAGTGTCAGCCAGTTTGCCGTGGCATACGGAGCTCCATCGCAGTCTTTAACACTGGTAGCATGCCGCGACAGCGTGGACGTGAACCGTATGTGCAGTTGACGGACTTTGAGCGAGGGCGTATAGTGGGCATGCGGGAGGCCGGGTGGACGTACCGCCGAATTGCTCAACACGTGGGGCGTGAGGTCTCCACAGTACATCGATGTTGTCGCCAGTGGTCGGCGGAAGGTGCACGTGCCCGTCGACCTGGGACCGGACCGCAGCGACGCACGGATGCACGCCAAGACCGTAGGATCCTACGCAGTGCCATAGGTGACCGCACCGCCACTTCCCAGCAAATTAGGGACACTGTTGCTCCTGGGGTATCGGCGAGGACCATTCGCAACCGTCTCCATGAAGCTGGGCTACGGTCCCGCACACCGTTAGGCCGTCTTCCGCTCACGCCCCAACATCGTGCAGCCCGCCGCCAGTGGTGTCGCGACAGGCGTGAATGGAGGGACGAGTGGAGACGTGTCGTCTTCAGCGATGAGAGTCGCTTCTGCCTTGGTGCCAATGATGGTCGTATGCGTGTTTGGCGCCGTGCAGGTGAGCGCCACAATCAGAACTGCATACGACCGAGGCACACAGGGCCAACACCCGGCATCATGGTGTGGGGAGCGATCTCCTACACTGGCCGTACACCACTGGTGATCGTCGAGGGGACACTGAATAGTGCACGGTACATCCAAACCGTCATCGAACCCATCGTTCTACCATTCCTAGACCGGCAAGGGAACTTGCTGTTCCAACAGGACAATACACGTCCGCTTGTATCTCGTGCCACCCAACGTGCTCTAGAAGGTGTAAGTCAACTACCCTGGCCAGAAAGATCTCCGGATCTGTCCCCCATTGAGCATGTTTGGGACTGGATGAAGCGTCGTCTCACGCGGTCTGCACGTCCAGCACGAACGCTGGTCCAACTGAGGCGCCAGGTGGAAATGGCATGGCAAGCCGTTCCACAGGACTACATCCAGCATCTCTACGATTGTCTCCATGGGAGAATAGCAGCCTGCATTGCTGCGAAAGGTGGATATGCACTGTACTAGTGCCGACATTGTGCATGCTCTGTTGCCTGTGTCTATGTACCTGTGGTTCTGTCAGTGTGATCATGTGATGTATCTGACCCCAGGAATGTGTCAATAAAGTTTCCCCTTCCTGGGACAATGAATTCACGGTGTTCTTATTTCAATTTCCAGGAGTGTATTTTAGGCCCCTTAGGATTGGTAACCCAGCTGACTGCATCCACACCTAGTGTTACCTATATTAAGGTGTATGAAATATTTACCCGGCTGTTTTACTCTGCCTCTCTGTATGTCCACAGCCATTATATCTCTTGATTTCATAATGATCTTTATTTGACATTTTTTCCCTACTTGACTGTTCCCAGGACGTTTCCATTCCTTACTTGTTCAATTCCACTGAGCACCCACCTAGCTCTTGTAGCGCCATATTCCAAAGCATTCTACTCGTTTAATTTCTGCCTCCCCCAGTGTCCTTGTTTCTTATTCATTCAGAGCTGTGCTATTTGCTGAATATTTGTCTAATTTCACTGGTTTTATTTTTGGATATTCGTAGACGATTCTTTTTATAGGAAGCCCTTTTCCCATTTGCAATCCTTGCTACTTAGTCCATTTTGGAACTCCCAGCCTTACTACTCCGCTTCTAATATAGCAAGATTCGCCTTCTGCTTCAAGATACTAACACGTAGCTATCCAGCATATCCTCCCACTGCACACACTTATTTTAGTTTATGTATACACTATCTAATCAAAAGTTTCCAGAGACCTATCAGTTGACAGTAATATGGGGATATTGGTTGTGTCCATCTTACATATTATCACTGGTTGAATTCTGCCGGGGACACTTTCACTGAGATGTCTGTCTGTGGAGGTTTCCAGCTAGAGCCGATACCAGAGAAGCTAGTAATGTTGCACACTGGGGCCTGGAGCGAAGTGGGCGTTCTAACTCATCACAAAGGTTGTTCCATTAAGTTTCGGGTGTGCAGCCGCAAGAATTCTCCTTCTTCTTCTAATATTTCGGCTGTATAACGTTCAGCCATCCTCAGAGTGAGCAGCAAGACTGCCGCTTCAGTGCTCGCTTCGTCCCTTTATACTCGTGTACGGCGCAACTGCGCAAGCGGTCACATATTCAAATGCGCCAGAGACGTTGGTCGGCGGCAGAGACTTGCAATATGCGCGAGTTACAACTATGACTCCGCAGTCCATCTGTGTTGCCATGTCGACATATCATTGTGAGCTGCACGGTGACGAAGTCTTTGTGAGTCTATTAGGCCTACACCAAGTGCCGCATTCCATGATTTATCAAGGTGAAACCACTATCTCTATTAATTAAATTGGACGTCAAGCGAATCTCAATTGCCTCCTTCACTATCGAGTCCCAAAAAGATGGTGTAGTTGCCAAAATTTCGACATTGTCATACAACATACTGTGACCAGTGTCGATACAGTGCTCTGCCACTGCCGATTTCTTAGTTTGTAAAATCATGGGATCCGGCACTTGGTGTAATAAACTCACAAAGACGTCGTCACCGTGCAGCTCACAATGATATATCGACATGGCAACACAGATCGACTGCGGAGTCATGCATGTAAATCGCGCAGTGTGCATATCTCTGCCGCCGACCAACGTCTCTGGCGCATTTGCATCTGTGGCCGCACGCGCAGTTGCGCGGAACATGAGTATAAAGGGACGAAGCGAGCACTGGAGCGGCAAGCTCCTCTCCGGCCGTACGTGGGGTCTGGACCCCTCCACCATCCTCCACACCTATAATCCCTCATCTGCCCTATCCTTTGTTATGCCCATCCGGCTTGGGTCTCCGCCCCCCCCCCCCCTACCTTTTATAAATCCCTCCAAATCCTTGAACGTCATGCTCTCCGCCTCACCTATCGCATCCGTCTCCCCTCCCCCATGCGGATCCTGTACGATCTCATCCCCTTCCCCCACCTCCTCCTTTTCCTTGAAAGAATACAGATCCTGTACACCTCCCGCAAACTCGATCCTCCTCACCCGCTCGTCTCCCCGATCCTCTCCCACCCCCGCCCGCTGCCGCGCCTGTATTCGCACGTCCCACCCCGTCTCCATCTCTCCACCCTCCTTACCCTCTCCCAAGGTGGCTTCCGCCAGCTCCCCCTCCCTGATGATGCCCTCCTCCCCTCCATCTACCCCTCCTACCAACTTTGATCCTCCCGCCCTCCTCCTGTGCTTGCTCCTCTGGGCACCCTCCCTCCCTTCTCTCCCCTTTTTCCCTCCCTCCTCCTTTTCTCCCCCCTCCTCCCCCGGGCCTCCCCTCCCCTGTCCCTCTCCTCCTGCCCCCGTCTCCTCCGCCATTGGCATCCTTTTTCTCCCCTCTCCCCCACCTCACCCCTTTTCCCCTCTTGGCAGGTCCCCGGACTCGCACACGCTCAGTGGACATTCACGCGCCGGAGATCACCGCCATCAGTGTTTCGTGTGTGCCGTCGTGTTTAGTGTTCAGTGTTCACCGTCACACTCCCTCGTTCACCAGTGCCATCTTCAGTGTTTGTGCGTCGTCTCATCGGTTCGCAGTGTGGATTATCGACGACTGTGAATGGCTCCGTGTTTGTCTCTATGTGTCTCCTGTATTATTGCCCACCGTTCTGTAACTTCTGTGTCTTCTCCTGTTTTTGCTGCTTGTATATTCTATGGCTGAAGAGCAGCGTAGTGTGCTGCTGACAGCCTGCCTGTTGTACAGGCTTTAAAATAACAATAAAGTAAAAAAAAACTGCAGCGGCAATCTTGTGGTTCACTCTGAGGATGGCTGAACGTTATACAGCCGAAATATTAGAAAAAGGAGAGGAATTCTTGCGGTAGCACACCCGAAACTTAATGGAACAGTCTTTGCGCCGCCAAAACCTGAAGATTCACATTACAAAGGTGTTCCATTGGATTCAGGTCAGGGCGCTGGATAGGTTAGTCCTCAAACAATTGCCTCGCTGATGCTGTCTTATGAGAGAGTGAATTGTCGTTCTGATACAATCATCGCCTCTCAACTGTTCCTCTGTTGTATGCAGTAAAATGTGCTCATATCTTTCCATGTTTAGCATTCTTTAAAGTGCAATGGAGGCACCATCCCCTAAAAAAATAAAAAAAAACCCATATCGTAACACCACTTCACAGCTGGTATTACAGACTATGGCGATCGCCAAACCCAAACTGTTGCTCCGGGTTGTCACAGGGTAAAACATGACTCTCCATTCCAAATCACTCGCGTCCAGCCGTCCACTGTCCAGTGGCGTCCCTCTTTTCACCACCTCAACTGACACCATGGACTACAGAAACATCTGACTTATGAGGAGTTATTCGACCATTGTACTCCATTCCTTTCAACTCCCTACGCACAGTCACTGTTCCAGTTGGACTCTTAGTAGCGCTTTGGAACTCACGAGTGATCCCTTCGCTGATTTCACGCGAATTTTACGACCGACTTCCACAGTGCTCGACAGTCCGTGTCCCTCAGTACATCAATTCGGCCTGGTCGTCGCTTAGCTGCGGCTGTTGCTCTGCGTTTCCACTCCACAGTCGCATCATCAGCATTCGCTTTGGGCAGCTTTAGAAGGGTTTAAATGTCCGTGATGGATATGTTCAGCTGAAGCTGAAGGAATAGAAAAGCAACTGAAATCACTCAACAGAGGAACGTCCACTGGACCTGACGGGATACCCATTCGATTCTACACAGAGCACGCGAAAGAACTTACCACCCTTCTAACAGCCGTGTACCGCAAGTCTCTAGAGGAACGGAAGGTTCCAAATGATTGGGAAAGAGCACAGGTAGTCCCAGTCTTCAAGAAGGGTCGTCGAGCAGATGCGCAAAACTATAGACCGATATCTCTGACATCGATCTGTTGTAGAATTTTAGAACATGTTTTTTGCTTGCGTATCATGTCATTTCTGGAAACCCAGAATCTGCTCTGTAGGAGTCAACAAAGATTCCGGAAACAGCGATCGTGTGAGACCCAACTCGCTTTATTTGTTCATGAGACCCAGAAAATATTGGATACAGGCTCCCAGGTAGATGCCATTTTCCTTGACTTCCGGTAGGCGTTCTATACAGTTCCGCACTGTCGCCCGATAAACAAAGTAAGAGCCTACGGAATATCAGACCAGCTGTGTGGCTAGATTGAAGAGTTTTTAGCAAACTGAACACAGCATGTTGTTCTCAATGGAGAGACGTCTACAGACGTTAAAGTAACCTCTGGCGTGCCACAGGGGAGGGTTATGGGACCGATGCTTTTCACAGTATATGTAAATGACCTAGTAGATAGTGTCGGAAGTTCCATGCGGCTTTTCGCGGATGATGCTGTCGTAAACAGGGAAGTTGCAGCATTAGAAAATTACAGCGAAATGCAGGAAGATCTGCGAAGATAGGCACTTGGTGCAGGGAGTGGCAACGGACCCTTAACATAGACAAATGCAATGTATTGCGAATACTTAGAAAGGAAGATCCTTTATTGTATGATTATACGATAGTGGTTACTTCTGTAAAATATCTGGGAGTATGCGTAAGGAACGATTTGCAGTGGAATAATCATAAAAAATTAATTGTTGGTAAGGCGGGTGCCATGTTGAGATTCATTGGGAGAGTCCGTAGAAAATGTAGTCCATAAACAAAAGAGGTGGCTTACAAAACACCCGTTCGACCTATACTTGAGTATTGTTCATCAGTGTGGGATCCATACCAGGTCGGGTTGACAGAGGAGATAGAGAAGATCCAAAGAAGAGAGGCGCGTTTCGTCACAGGGTTATTTGGTAAGCGTGATAGCGTTGCGGAGATGGTTAGCAAAGTGGCAGACTCTGCAACAGAGGCGCTCTGCATCGCAGTGTAGCTTGCTGTCCAGGTTTCGAGAAGATGTATTTCTGCGTGAGGTATGGAATATATTGCTTCCCCCTACTTATACCTCCCGAGGAGATCACGAATGTAAAATTAGAGAGATTCGAGCGCGCACGGAGGCTTTCCGGCAGTCGTTCTTCCCGCGAACCATACGCGAATGGAACAGGAAAGGAAGGTAATGACAGTGGCACGTCAAATGCCCTCCGCCACACACCGTTGGGTGGCTTGTAAGGTGTCAGGCATATCCAACACCTTCCATGAAAACCCTGACATGATAAGCAAATCCAGTAGTATGTCACATAGCTCCGAATAAATCGTGACATTAAATTAACCAAAGTAATACGAGTAACGAGTGAGCAAATGGAATACCACAGACTAACACAAGAATGCCTAAATGCATGTCATACCTTCCCACCGTGAGACAGACGCAGTTTCGAGGGGAGAAACGATAACAGAAGCCGAGAGCAGAACCGTGTTAAGTTAGAAGGCCCTACGATAAGGGACGGACACCCACGTCGCCAGCTAACCATTAGAACCACCCCCCCCCCCCCCCAGCCCATGTTAAAAGCTAGAGCCTTAGCGTGAGACTTTTTCGCGTCTCTGTTACGTCAGGACCACCCCCCCCCCCCCCCCCCCAGCCCATGTTAGAAGCTAGAGCCCTCCAGAAGAACAGTATAGATCTTACGATAACACAAAAAGGGCCACACCACCCGCAAGTTTTAGCGTGAGACTTTTTCGCGTCTCTGTTACGTCATGACCACCCCCCCAGCCCATGTTAAAGGCTAGAGCCCTCCAGAAGAACAGTATAGATGTTACGATAACACAAAAAGGACCACACCAGCTCAGCTGGAAGTTTTAGCGTGAGACTTTTTCGCGTCTCTATCACGTTGCAAACTTTAAAAACATTGCCCAACCACGAAAAGTATAACGTTTCTCATTGGATCGACAGAATATTTGTAGGCAGAGCTGAAGGTTAACATTGAGACCCTGATTGGTCAGATGAAAACACAGCCAGATAGTTTTTTAACTTCGGTAAATTGTAGTAAGGAGAAGTTAGGAGAGAGTTGCTTCCCAGACGGCGAAGTGAGCGGAGCTGTGCTGTCCGTCGCCCCCTGACGAACACCGACAAGGTAACGAACGCACGCGATGCCGCATAACAGCGCATAAAGCTTCACTCAGAACTGCAGAAGTCTCACCTGTTACACCCCCTTTTTGCGAAATACTAGTGTCGATCGTCAATTAAAGCTCATGGTGTTCACATTTGCCACTTGAACTAAAAATCTGAAACGCGATGGTTTTTCTGTTATATAGTTACTGAGAAGCCACATCAGCCACTGTAATTTACGACAAGTTAGATAAGTAATTAAAGATAACTGAGGGTCACTGTAGACCATTTTGGTAGTTTTCTCTTTTGTGAAACTTAATTTAAACCTAGATTATAGATGTGATATGGCATAGGTCATCCTTCGATCCATTGTAGAACTTGGAAACCCATTCAGGGAATATTCGTTCACACTTTTGTTGAACGCAGTTGGTTTTTACCATCCTGTATTAAAATATTTCCTTTTATCAATACTGCACTTTATAAACAATGTTTTGTGAGTAGAATAAAATTTCCAATGGTAAACTTAACTGCTTTTTCGACGTTATTTTACCAGCTAACTAAAAATAGGAAAGCCTTGAACCCCTTCCACTAAATTTACATAGTATTAAGATTCTTTTACAGGGAGTGCAGTGGAGCTGATGCTGAAATCATTAAGTATTTGGTTACATCATCGCTAGTCTCACTGAACTCTTCTGAATTCTACATGTCATGTGTGGTCTGACGTCTCTTTACCAGCAACAGGTCCCAGTTCAAACCAGTCACTTCCCTAAAAAACACACTCAGAGCGTCGTTGCGCGAAAGTGGTAGGGAGACACGATATAGAACAAACAGACACCACGCAGAATGTTAGAAAATGGCGACCCTGCCAGGATGGTAAAGTACCATGATTGAAGGTCGACCACATGCCTAACTAGGTCAGAAAAATATCCTGCTGAAAATTTTCGTAGTAAAAAAAAATTTTTTTCTTAAAGTTATACATAGTCGAAAACAGTAGCTGCAGCGATAGACAGTAATAAACTATTCAATGGCAAGTGAGACATTCTGGCAGAGACAATAGCATAATTAAGTTATGAATTTTAATATTGTTAGAATTAAGTTTTCTCTCCAATGCAAGCGCACAGGTGGCGGATACATCGTTGACAAGTTGGTTCTGACCCAACAAGTAAGTGAATGGTTTGTCAAGTCGTGTGAACAAAAAGTTTATGAAACGCGTGAGATCGTATGAGCGTATGTTGACTCGAAGTAGGGCGCGTGAATTGCTTTTAAAGCAGAAAATAAGGGATTCGGAAAGATTAGCAATGGCAGATCGAGATCTTGACCGAATTGAGGTAGAGACCCAGCATGAAAATGGACAGACAATAGAGGACAACAGACGATGCAGTATCGCGAGAAATAGGACATATAACGCACCATAAAGAGGATAATGTACGTCAAGGCATAGAAAAGTCAGCATACGGCAGAGGAGCAGGAAAGTAGAGAGACAGTCGATGAGGATTCTAACTTGCGTCTTGAATACGTAGAACCCATAGTACAAGTAATCAGAGCTCCCTCACCACAGAGTACAAGGAATTCGAGCAGAAACGTGTCACAGCACAGTTCAATGCAATCGGTTGCAAACCAACACTTGGGCGAAAACACAGAGCGTAGGACGTCGGAAGAAAACGCAATAGGACCCACCAATCTGGCAGAATTATTACAATTAATGACGGAAACCCTGACAAGACAAAATAAGGGAACTGCGAACCAAATTAAAATTCAGAATACAGAAATAACGAAACAAAATGCAGAAACCACGAGACAAATGCGTGCGATTAAAGAACAAAACAAAAAAATTCAGTTATACCTAAGTCATATTTAAGACGAGGCAAAAGAATCTCGAGAAGTGATAGGAATCTTAATAACAGGTTACAATCAATTGAGAACAGACATTGACAAGGTACAAGTGGACGTACAAACATTGCGTAATGACACTCAGGACGAGATCAAAAACATTACGTAACAACACCCACGGAGAAGTCAAGAAACTAGAGAAACAGATAAACGTAATTACTAGGCAAGCAGCAGGTACAGCGCGTGTGTTACACAAACGTATCACAAAAGCAGCGCTGAAAAGATATGATAACCGCATAGTCAAAATAGAAGCGCAAACGAAGCGACAATTTCAGAAATTGCGAACAGAGTTGTTGCAAACCATTGAAGAGCGTAGTGAACAGGATCGAACAAGCACTGAGTCTGCAACCACATCCGTATCTGTAACAGCACCGGAAAAACAAGCAATTAACGAAGATATCATGCATTTTCGATTCCAATCACAGGCGGAAAGTAACATACGTGAAATCAGACAGCTTGCACAGCAACAAACACATTTCGAAATTCTTGATGAACAAACGTCATCACAAACACATGCGGAACCACAAATGTATGTTTCAAGACAGTTTGGATCGTGCAATGAAGCAGCAAGGTTAGCCAGACAAGATACGGAACCAATTCCTGACAATGGAAAGCCAGGTCGCGAAGAGTACAATGCAATGCATTCAGCTACACGTTCACAACCGATGGAAGAAAATTATTGCGTACCACTCCAACGATACTACGCAAGGGTAGGCGAAAGTTACAGTGGACAATATCCAATGGATCTATCACAACCGGAAAGAACGACGGGAGAAATAATCAGAAACAAAAGTGACGAAGAATCGCGAATTTCATATGGAACTATGACAGACACCACGCAGAATGTTAGAGGCTTGTGGAGTATAAATGTAGATTTGAATTAGGTTCTTAGTGCTATGCCTTTTGATGCGTTTGTTCACTGTATTATCAGACTGTACAAAGCAAAAAATATGTGAAACACCACTGCTAAATTTTCGTATATAAATCAATTTGAGTAACTCAGCTTCCGTTACATATAAGTCGATATAAAATTCTGGTACTTATACGGTGAGACGTGCTCAAGGTGTTCACAATTAATTTTATAATCACATGCTATACCGTTCTTTCTCTTTGTTACAGGCATTTTCTTACATTTATCCTCATTTAAAGAGAGCTACCATTCATTACACCAACTGAAAATTTTGTCGAAGTCCCTGAATTTCGCTATGATCGTCCAACGACGCATTGTCACTGAACAGTCATATAGCATTCGTTTATGTATACTGAAAACATATCCTATTACAGTTCCTTGGGGGTGGCATACTACGTTCTTTTCTGTGGAACGTTCGCCGTCCATTATACCGCACTGGGCTTATTACTCCAGTATTCATCGAACCAATAATATACCCAGCAATGAATGTCAAATGGCTGATGACAATGATAAATATGAGAATGAAATCTTATGAAACTAAGCAATGATCGGAGCTATCCTACGCAGTCAAATAATTTAATTAACCTCTTCTATGTGCTCCAATGACTTGAGAAATCTATTACTTTTCAGATACGTAAGTAGAAATGTCTTGTCGTGTCTTAGTCACTGTTAAAGATTTACACCAATATCACTTACTATCTCAGTATTAAATAGGAAACTATTTCCTGCAAAATTATATTTATTTGATACTAAGCGGCTTCCGATTTATTAAGCTGACAGTAACCTAAGAAGCCCAAAGCCGGTTGGTGACCATCAGGTTCTGCCAAATACCAATGGAAAATTCAGTTAACTGCTATTCCAGGAATTTGCGTATCTTTGTACGAAAGTTGTACGAGTGCTTTATACTTGTGAGTAGAGATCGTTTTCCTTTCCCATTTGTTGCTTCCAAGGTGATGTGATGCAGGTTCATTTAGAAATACAACGTCTTGTGAAATCGAATAATGCTTTGTGTGTGCTGCTGTTTAATTGTTTCGTGCAACATCGGTAACGGAAGCCGAATGGTTAGCGTCTTGCCTTCGGTGTCAATGGATATGGGGTCAGTCCCCGGTACCTCCTCAGATGTTTTTCTGAGGTAGAGAGGTCTGGTACGGAATCCACTCAGCCCTTGCGAGGCCAACTAAGAGCTCCTGAATAAAGAAGCAGCGGCATCATCAGGATTTATCTACTCGCAATAAGGGCTCAACAGATTGGCGACATGCTGGTCACATGTCCCGCGATCATAAGTCGCTCCTCGTACTGCCTTGCAGGCAGCAGTCGGCGAGTCGGAACAGGCATAAGGAATAATCCGTGAGTTGCTTTTGCGTTGGTAACGCAATAATTTCCGCTTAAATTGTCTTCAGTTAACTAGAGTCCTCCTGGACAACCTGACAGCTACTTTCTGCCACACTCAGTGCAGTTGAGGTTAATGAATTATAATTCTAAGGTGGAAAGAGCATAACATCAGTGCACGTTATTGCACTGCAGGTGTTTTAGACTGGACAATCGAGTTATAGTGACGTTTCATTGAAAGGCGAACTTATTTTCAATTGCGTATGAAAAATACATCCTACAGTTTACAATCAAATTAGCCCGAAATGTTGAAGATGTCTCTTACAGGTTGATGTTATACTACTTGAGTGTTTTTATTGTGGTGGATCTATTTCGGCTAGATTACCAACTTCAGACCATCTGCGAAAGTTACATAATATTTTTACTTTATTGTATTATAATTTTGAGATATAGAAATTTTTTACTTATGTCCTCATATAATCAGATTTCCTATCACTTTGTATTCTGTTATTTTTTGTTTTTTATTTATACGTCAAGTTTCGTAGGACCAAATTGAGGAGCAATTTCCAAGGTCATGGAACGTGTGAGTACTTGAAATTACAACATAAAAATTAATAACAGATAAAAATGAAATGTTTATGAACCCGAAAAAAGTCAAGCCGTAAGTTTACTTAAACGCAATCAACAATACAACAAGAATCAGCTTAATTTTTCAAGGAACTCCTCGACAGAATAAAAGGAGTGACTCATGAGGAATCTCTTCAGTTTCGATTTGAAAGCAAATGGATCACTGCTAAGATTTTTGAATTCTTGTGGTAGTTTATTGAAAATGGATGCAGCAGTACATTGCACACCTTTCTGCACGAGAGTTAAGGAAGTCCTCCAAGTGCAGGTTCGATTTCTGCCTGGTATTAACTGAGTGAAAGCTGCTTATTATTGGGAATAAGTTAATATTGTTGACAGGAAATGACAGTAAGGAATATATATTATGAGTGGCCAATGTCAAAATGACCTGACTCGTGAAACTGGGTCGATAAGAGGTTCGTGTTCTTACATCACTTATTGCCCGAACCGCCCCTTTCTGAACCAAAAATATCCTTTTAGAATGGGAAGAGTTACCCCTAAATATAAAACCATACGACATAAGCGAAGTAGACTAATTTTCGTGTCGAACGATCACTTACTTCAGATACCGTTCGAATAGTAACAATGGCAGCATTAAGTCTTTGAACAAAATCCTGAACGTGGGACTTATCCTGAACGTGGGGTTTCCACAACAGTTTACTATCTATCTGAACACCTATAAATCTGAACTGTTCAGTTTCACTAATCATATGCCTATTCTGATATAATGTGGTGTAGATTTAGGACTCTTATGCTGTAAGCTGTTTTATGTTTTGTTGCTGTTGTTAATCGTCCTTCCTGGCATTTTTTTGTTACTAGAGGTTTTATCGTCAGATTTCACAAGTTGCCAGAAGTGATTGCTGGCCAAAGATGCTGGAAGCTATAGTGTGTTGATGCTATAATTTTGGGTTTTACTTATGATCTTTGTAATAGATGTGTGTGTGGGTAGTTGTCTGTGCTCATCCGTCATCTTTAGTTAGGAGTTCAATAAAATGTTGTATGAAGACGTTGTATTGTGTATATGTAGATTTCTATCTCTTCAAGAGCGTTCATGATTAAATCTTTAAGTAATATGTGTACAATTTTCATTACTAACTCCACTAGTAGTGCGTTGTGGTTATTGTTCTTTACGTGGTTGAAGAATGTAGATGGATTATTTTCAACGATTCTATTGTGTGTTCTCGATATCGTATACTGAAGTTACGACCTGTCTGTCCTATGTAAAATTCATTGAAACCCTGACACTCGATTTTGTATATGCCTGGGTTTGTGTGTATTGGACATTTTGTTTTTCCTGAGCGGAATCTATGGTGGATATTGTTATTGGTTCTATGTTCGAACAGGATGCTTATGCATTTAATTTGTTTGATATTTTGCCTAAATATGTTACAGGTATGTATGCTGGTTTGGTTTTTTTTGGCGTATTCCTGGAAAGTCTTATGTTCTTGCGAATTTTCACCTGCTTTCGCAGTTGGTCTGAAGATGGCAGTCTAGTCGAAATGGATCCATCAAAGTGAAAACACTACACTAATATAGCAGCAATCTGGATTTTATTACATAATACTACTGTTTGTTGTGCAAATTATTAATCAAAGATGAAGAGACGATCCCTCTGAAATGATATTTCACCAATGGTTTTTGGCGAATTTACAGTGTGTTATTGAACTCTTTAGACGAATGAAGTCACTGCATGGAATTATGTTTGCCTCTGTTATGAGCCTTACGCCTCACCACAATGAATGAAAAGCTGTAACTACAAGCTTCACACCTTTGGACTGCTGTGCACTCTTTCGAAAGATAACCTTTGCGGCCGACAAGTAATTTTGCTGCGATTGATTGCTTCCTTTCAACACAATTTTATCAGCTGCCTGTGACTGCATGTCAGCTTTTCATTCTCACACATCCCGTACTCAATTATTGGACGATGCTTCTAACGGGCGTCAAGAAAATTACTGGACGGTGCTCCTAACGAACGTTTAGAACAAAAAAGATTTCTGGCTAGGTGGTGTAACTGTACCGAATGCACCAGATCCCAGCTCAGTGACTGAAGAAACTTCTTATTTACACAGCGATAAGAACAAAGGCACGAAACAGGTGAATGACTGTAAGACAGCACGCGATAATTTTACAAATAATCTCTTCGAGAAAAGTAAAGGATGGTTTTCTGTATGTACTTCAATTCGTGAACCTGTGAACAACTTTCAGTAGGCGGTGCAAAACGTTAACCAAGTTTTATCGATTTGAGCAGTTGTGCATAGCGATTGTAGTATATTTCAAAAAATGGAGAAGGAACTCAGCTATCAATGATAAATCCAATCTGTATTTTTATTGCAGGTCTAGATTTTACCTATTGAACAGCTATATCTTCATTGTGTTTAAATCGAGTCATAAAGAATCGTCAGGCCTGTGACAACACGTTACTATGCAGTTTTAAGACGTACATGGCCAGAGTCTGAAATCCACTGGTATAGCTACATATCCCCTTCACCTCTAGTTCAATTACCGTCTCATAAATTCTTCTTGCACTCCAGTCTGTTCCATAATCTATTAGTTAGTTTTCCTATCTCTCCTAGTATTTTACAACAAACGAATAAGCGTCTCTCCATTGCTGTCTCTCCATTGCTCGTTGAGCTGTCCTCAGTTTTTGAATGCTTTCCCCATTAAAAGACCAAGTCACACTGCCATTAACAAAAATTGCTAATACCTTTTCCTGTGAGAGTTACCGGGAGATTAATTTTGAAAACCACATTTAGCACTCCAGGCCATTCTTTTCATATCCATATCTATATTTCTAAATTTCCCAGAACATTTTCGTATGTCCATATTTCGTCGATCAGGTGATGTATTTCATCTGTTATCCATAGTTTTTTCGTAGTTATCTTCCTTGTACCTAAGGCCGTCTTGCCCGCATCTCGTGGTCGTGCTGTAGCGTTCTCGCTTCCCACGCCCGGGTTCCCGGGTTCGATTCCCGGCGGGGTCAGGGATTTTCTCTGCCTCGTGATGGCTGGGTGTTGTGTGCTGTCCTTAGGTTAGTTAGGTTTAAGTAGTTCTAAGTTCTAGGGGACTGATGACCATAGATGTTAAGTCCCATAGTGCTCAGAGCCATTTGAACCATTTTTTTTAAGGTCGACTTTCCAATTTCTGTGACGGCCCTCTTTACAGATGTGCATTCCTCTACAATTCTACTGTCTACTGAGCTATTCATAATCGCAGTGTCAACAGCCTCAGAGAACGTCAAACGTATCTCTTCATTTTTAGTACTTCCGTATTTATTTTTCCTGAATAGTCACTTCAACTGCAGCCTACTCTTCATCACTACTACCTTGTGGTCTGAGATTATACATTTCTTGCCATTAAAATTGCTACACCACGAAGATGACGTGCTACAGACGCGAATTTTAACCGACAGGAAGAAAATGCTGTGATATGCAAATGATTAGCTTTTCCGAGCATTCACACAAGGTTTCCGCCGGTGGCGACACCTACAGCGTGCTGACATGAGGAAAGTTTCCAACCGATTTCTCATACACAAACAGCAGTTGACCGGCGTTGCCCTGTGAAACGTTGTTGCGATGCCTCGTGTAAGGAGGAGAAATGCGTACCATCACGTTTCCGACTTTGATAAAGGTCGGATTGTAGCCTATCGCGATTGCGGTATATCGTATCGGGACATTGCCGCCCGCGTTGGTCGAGATCCAATGACTGTTAGCAGAATATGGAATCGGTGGGTTCAGGAGGGTAATACGGAACGCCGTGCTGCATCCCAACGGCCTCGTATCGTTAGCAGTCGAGATGACAGGCATCTTATCCGCATGGCAGTAACGGATCGTGCAGCCACATCTCGATCACTGAGTCAACACATGGGGACGTTTGCAAGACAACAACCATTTGCACAAACAGTTCGACGACGTTTGCAGCAGCATGGACTAACAGCTCGGAGACCGTGGCTGCGGTTACCCTTGGCGCTGCATCGCAGACAGGAGCGCCTACGATGGTGTACTCAACGACGAACCTGGGTGCACGAATGGCAAAACATTTTTTCGGATGAATCCAGGTTCTTTTTACAGCATCATGATGGTCGCATCCGTGTTTGGTGACATCGCGGTGAACGGAAATTGGAAGCGTGTATTCGTCATCGCCATACTGGCGTATCACCCGGCGTGATGGTATGGGGTGCCATTAGTTGCACGTCTCGGTCACCTCTTGTTCGCATTGACGGCACTTTGAACAGTGGACGTTACATTTCAGATGTGTTACGACCCATGGCTCTACCCTTCATTCGATCCCTGCGAAACCCTACATTTCAGCAGGATAATGCACGACAGCATGTTGGAGAGGTCCTGTACGGGCCTTTCTGGATACAGAAAACGTTCCACTGCTACCCTGGCCAGCAAATTCTCCCGGTCTCTCACCAATTGAAAAAGTCTGCTCAATGGTGGCCGAGCAACTGGCTCGTCACAATCTATTGTGCAATTACCATCGCAATGCTACTTGCAGGCAACTTCATCGTCATGTAAGAAGACTGGAAATCAGGGGAGAAAATGAAACATATGCATATACACTCCTGGAAATTGAAATAAGAACACCGTGAATTCATTGTCCCAGGAAGGGGAAACTTGATTGACACATTCCTGGGGTCAGATACATCACATGATCACACTGACAGAACCACAGGCACATAGACACAGGCAACAGAGCATGCACAATTTCGGCACTAGTACAGTGTATATCCACCATTCGCAGCAATGCAGGCTGCTATTCTCCCATGGAGACGATCGTAGAGATGCTGGATGTAGTCCTGTGGAACGGCTTGCCATGCCATTTCCACCTGGCGCCTCAGTTGGACCAGCGTTCGTGCTGGACGTGCAGACCGCGTGAGACGACGCTTCATCCAGTCCCAAACATGCTCAATGGGGGACAGATCCGGAGATCTTGCTGGCCAGGGTAGTTGACTTACACCTTCTAGAGCACGTTGGGTGGCACGGGATACATGCGGACGTGCATTGTCCTGTTGGAACAGCAAGTTCCCTTGCCGGTCTAGGAATGGTAGAACGATGGGTTCGATGACGGTTTGGATGTATCGTGCACTATTCAGTGTCCCCTCGACGATCACCAGTGGTGTACGGCCAGTGTAGGAGATCGCTCCCCACACCATGATGCAGGGTGTTGGCCCTGTGTGTCTCGGTGTTATGCAGTTCTGATTGTGGCGCTCACCTGCACGGCGCCAAACACGCATACGACCATCATTGACACCAAGGCAGAAGCGACTCTCATCGCTGAAGACGACACGTCTCCATTCGTCCCTCCATTCACGCCTGTCGCGACACCACTGGAGGCGGGCTGCACGATGTTGGGGCGTGAGCGGAAGACGGCCTAACGGTGTGCGGGACCGTAGCCCAGCCTCATGGAGACGGTTGCGAATGGTCCTCGCCGATACCCCAGGAGCAACAGTGTCCCTAATTTGCTGGGAAGTGGCGGTGCGGTCCCCTACGGCACTGCGTAGGATCCTACGGTCTTGGCGTGCATCCGTGCGTCGCTGCGGTCCGGTCCCAGGTCGACGGGCACGTGCACCTTCCGCCGACCACTGGCGAACACATCGATGTATTGTGGAGACCTCACGCCCCACGTGTTGAGCAATTGGGGCGGTACGTCCACCCGGCCTCCCGCATACGCCCTCGCTCAAAGTCCGTCAACTGCACATACGGTTCACGTCCACGCTGTCGCGGCATGCTACCAGTGTTAAAGACTGCGATGGAGCTCCGTATGCCACGGCAAACTGGCTGACACTGACGGCGGCGGTGCACAAATGCTGCGCAGCTAGCGCCATTCGACGGCCAACACCGCGGTTCCTGGTGTGTCCGCTGTGCCGTGCGTGTGATCATTGCTTGTACAGCCCTCTCGCAGTGTCCGGAGCAAGTATGGTGGGTCTGACACACTGGTGTCAATGTGTTCTTTTTTCCATTTCCAGGAGTGTAGCTATTTCTCGTGTTCCAAGCCATAAGATAAGTGCATTAGCCGGGACATATGCACACACAACAGGCATGGCAGTATTGAGGGCTGCCTACCTCCGAGGCAGCCACTTCTTCGTTCTCCATCTAAAACATAAGTGATGACGATTAGCACTTAGTATGATTGGGAACGTTCTTATTTCTTTTGAGGTACTTTTCCCTAACTCGTCACGTTACAAAGTGTTAAGCATCCTTGTACAGCGCCATGTTGTCTGCTACTGTGTCTTCTATAACCAAAATTTAGTTGCTTCACCGCAATCAGTTTTCAGTTTATCGTTGAAATATCCCTACTCCACACCTTTCAGGATGCCTAAATCACTAAAAACATCACTTTGCACTCTGTGGCGTTTGTATGTTCTTGTGTATTGGACACAAGGAAACTATTCATAACGTGTTAGCACATTGTAATGAAACATCTTGTATGTGGGACTAATAAGTTGCTGGATTTTGATTGGAGCAGCATTCCCCGGATTTTGACAGTAAGACTCACCACGATCCACAACGTCTCTCGGGTAGAATGAACGACCGTGACAAAACGCTCTGCTTGTGTCTGTGGTTCATGTGTACTGTCCACATTAGTTGTATCTGCTAAGTGTCACATCCTGTATAGCATTCCTCAAGCATCAGTTTTTGTAAGCTGCTAAGGAGGCATGCATTATGTTTTCTTTGGATAGTCGAAATTATTCTTGATACCGGTATCCGCGTTTCCTACAAGTAGTTAACGCTCCACTTTAAAGCGTGACGGACCATAGCTCCTAAATATTTTATGGTTCAATGTCTTTTTGAGATTGATCTCTTGATGTAATTAAAGTAGCATGTGACTTCCCCACTTCTTCTTTCGTGAACTAGGTTTCTTTCCTTTAAGTTACGGTTCACTTGCTAGGCCCTGCACTAATCTGGTCGGTATTCCATTTCTTTTTATCTTGTTCACTGGGGGGGGGGGGGGGGTCACTATTGCGAGACTGTGTCGAACATTTTTCACGAGATACGAGACGACGAACATTGGAGGGAATTGGTTACTGTAATCAGCTGCCTTTTAAATTTCATCGTTGATTACATGACCGCAGCTTGCGTCGTTGATCCCTACAGAGACGATTTCTCAGACATTTCTTGGTGCGTTTTTGGCATTAATCCTCCACATTTGACATTGGCTGCTGACTTAATGTTATCTTGCCGCATTTTCTTGAAATGTATTTATTCTGTTTCCAGTCTTTGATCTCATATACACTTCATTATAATTACCGGTTACGGCGTCAGGGAGACAGGTAATCATAGTAAAGTGTGTTTTCGATCAATAACTGGAAATAACTGTAGTAAAAATAAAACCATGATCGCTGGCTCTGGTATTGACATTATATCCGTCTTTGCAAAATGTTATTTTCCTACCAGTTTTAACATTCCTTACATCAAACAGTCATTTTATATTCGAACAGCCACTGGGCATTGATTACCTCCTCTACTTTAACTAAAACGAAAATTTCTAATCTGTTTCTAGGGGAGCTATGTCGCATCTATCGCAAGTCGCTTCTTTAAATAATTTCTAAAAATTTGTTTTTTGGATATGCTGAAGTGTCGAAGTGTAACAAGGGAAACTTTTTCAAGGTTTATGAATGAAACAATGATAACGAGTTTCCAAATAGATTATACAGCATTTGTTGTAAGCTGCAGCCCCAATATCCGTCTACTTGGATCGTCGGAAGTGGTGATTGTAGTGTGGACAATGTCGCAACAATTCGATCTTTCAGCATGTGGTATTGCCTATATGAGAGCTCACGTAGGATTTTGATACCACATGCGAAACTTATTCAGCCAAAAAGTAGGAGCCTGAGAAAAAAAGTGAAGTACCCGAAAGACATGTTCGAATGCCATTATATCTTCGTAAACGTGCATACACATGTCGGGTAAGTAAATGGTTTGTGTTGCAATTCCCTGTAATAGATAGAACGGCCACCAGAGTGCATCATCTTTGTTAATTTCCTTTGCTATCAAGTCTGGTAAGGTATATATGAGGCGTGAACAGCGTCACATGTTGAGTGATCACTATGAAGGACACGGAGATGTTGCGTACGTGTGTGAGACAGCGTTATTAGCTCCTGACAGGGTTTGAAAGCGGTCCCATTGTGGTCTCTATTTGACCAGCTGGTCGAACCTTGCAACATTCAGATTTATGGTGCATCTAAGACTTCCTTGGAGGTAGAAAACTTAGCGCTCTTAACGGAACAAAATCTACAGCTGTGAAGGTAATCTCGAGGGTATCCCAAGAGGTGTGCCAGAACCGTTACAATTTATAATGTATACAAATGATCTAGTACAATGCGTCGGACCCTCTTTAAGGCTGTACACAGGTAATGTAGATGTGTATAAGAAGATAGCAACTCTAGAAGACAGTATACAGGGTGGTCCATTGATAGTGACGGAGCCAAATATCTCACGAAATAAGCATCAAACTCGTCTAGCTTGAAGGGGGAAACCAGATGGCGCTATGGTTGGCTCGCTAGATGGCGCTGCCATAAGTCAAACGGATATCAACTGCGTTTTTTTAAAAATAGGAACCCCCATTTATTATTACATATTCCTGTAGTACCTAAAGAAATACGAATGTTTTAGTTGGGCCACTTTTTTCGCTTTGTGATAAATGGCGCTGTAATAGTCACAAACCTATAAGTACGTGGTATCACGCAACATTCCGCCAGTGCGAACGGTATTTGTTTCGTGATACATTGCCCGTGTTAAAATGGACCGTTTACCAATTGCGGAAAAGGTCGATATCGTGTTGATGTATGACTATTGTGATCAAAATGCCCAACGGGCGTGTGCTATGTATGCTGCTCAATATGCTGGACGACATCATCCAAGTGTCCGGACCGTTCGCCGGATAGTTACGTTATTTAAGGCAACAGGAAGTGTTCAGCCACATGTGAAACGCCAACCACGACCTGCAACAAATGATGATGCCCCAAGCAGGTGTTTTAGATGCTAATCCGCACATCAGTAGCAGACAAATTGCGCGAGAACCAGGAATTTCAAAAACGTCGGTGTTGAGAATGCTACATCACCATCGATTGCACCAGTACCATATTTCTATGCACCAGGAATTGCATGGCGACGACTTTGAACGTCGTGTACAGTTCTGCCACTGGGCACAAGAGAAATTACGGGACGATGACAGATTTTTTGCACGCGTTCTATTTAGCGACGAAGCGTCATTCACCAACAGCGGTAACGTAAACCGGCGTAGTATGCACTATTGGGCAACGGAAAATCCACGATGGCTGCGACAAGTGGAACATCAGCGACGTTGGCGGGTTAATGTATGGTGCGGCATTATGGGAGGAAGGATAATTGGCCCCCATTTTATCGATGGTAATCTAAATGGCGCAATGTATGCTGATATCCTACGTAATGTTGTACCGATGTTATTACAAGATGTTTCACTGCATGACAGAATGGCGATGTACTTGCAGCATGATGGATGTCCGGCACATAGCTCGCGTGCGGTTGAAGCGGTATTGAATAGCATATTTCATGCCAGGCGGATTGGTCATCGAAGCACCATACCACGGCCCGCACGTTCACCGGATCTGACGTCCGCGGATTTCTTTCTATGGGGAAAGTTGAATGACAGTTGCTATCGTGATCCACCGACAACGCCTGACAACATGCGTCAGCGCATTGTCAATGCATGTGCGAAAATTACGGAAGGCCAACTACTCGTTGTTGAGAGGAATAGATGTTAAGTCCCATTGTGCTCAGTGCCATTTCAACCATTTTTGAGTGGCATTTCGTATAAACAAATTAATTGAAAATTTAATTGTTTGTATAATATCTTTTCCTTGGTAACAGTTTATTACAGCCTAAAAATATCTCACGACCTCCATGCTGTTTTCTGCGCAGGAGACAACTACAGTAGATGGGAGGTTTTTGAACATTATTCAGAACTTACGAAGTCCACTCAGGACGGTGGACGGCTGGTGTGGCCGGCGCTTCAGTCCGGAACCCTGCTGCTGCTACGGTCGCAGGTTCGAATCCTGCCTCGGACATGGATGTGTGTGATGTCCTTAGGTTAGTTAGGTTTAAGTAGTTCTGAAGTAACTAGGAACCTAGCGTGTACTGCAATATTGTTACAAGCAATATTGTGACAAGCCATCTTTGGTAACATAGAGGAGGTATGAAGGGAGGAAATTTTCGAGGGAAGGAATTTATCATACATACATGAATCCATCTCAGCCTATCATGATCTCTCTCTCTCTCTCTCTCTCTCTATCTCTCTCTCTCTCTCTCTCCCTCTTTCTCCCTCACTCTTTCACCTGCCGAACATGGAATCCCTGGTAGGGAAATCTTTGAAGTGTAGCTGCTTTGGAATTGTGAGACTAGATTTTATTACCGAACTGTGATTCACTTGCTTTACAGTGACCAGCAAGATCAATGATCTTTCCCCGATAGAAGATGAGTGGGACAAGCTTGGACATCAACTCCGCCAATATCCAGGATATCAAAGACCATTTAGCACAGTTGTGGGCCAACTTACCACAGGAGAGAAAACAATGGCATTATGACAACCTTCACAACAGAGTCAGTGCATGTATCCAGGCCAGAGCGGTGCAACGTCATTCTAATGTGGGCTCATATTGCCAAGTTCTTAGCAAATATGACTCAGTTTTATAATTACTCAAGCAACGTCAGACACCCTCAACCAGTTTCGTTTTGGCTTCCCCTTCAAAGTGGTTCACCTTTTTTGTCAGACTGTGTATTTAAGACACTTCAGCCTACCTTTTAGTCTCTCCATGTTGAAAATAATCGGCATATTTGGCATAATATTTCGCTAAATGTAATTGTGATGTGTGATGTCACCGCCAGACACCACACTTGCTAGGTGGTAGCTTTAAATCGGCCGCGGTCCATTAGTACATGTCGGACCCGCGTGTCGCCACTGTCAGGGATCGCAGACCGAGCGCCACCACAAGGCAGGTCTCGAGAGACTGACTAGCACTCGCCCCAGTTGTACGGACGACTTTGCTAGCGATTACATGGACGAAGCATTGCTCATTAGCCGAGCCAATAGTTAGAATAGCCTTCAGCTAAGTCAATGGCTACGACCTAGCAAGGCGCCATAGCAATTGATAGTTATCGTATGAATTGTCTCATCAAGAACGCTGTATACAAATGATGGATTAAAGTTAAGTATTCCAGCAGCTACGTACTTTTCTTTATAGCATTCATTACTTCTCCTGTTTCAGACCTCAATCGCCTGCTTGCTTAATGGCCGCCTCCCTTAAAAAATGTGCGTAGTGTTGGCAAACTGCCAACACTACATGATGTCTCTTAGATATTCCATTTTTTTTCAGAATGTCTAGGGTATTGAATACTCGACGGAGCGTGTAATTCGTTCGGCGTCGAAACAGTAAAACTAGAATTGAGGTAGAATTTTTGCTTTCACTCTCCGTTACAAGGCCAATAGTGTATATTTACTCTAATCTACCGCCAAAGTACATCAGATTTGCACCAGAATGTATCGAATTTCCTTGACAATGTTAGGGAACTGTGCGATGCCGTTAAGGCACTGCAGTTCGTGCTAGATGGATGTGGAGTTAACATCCGTGTCTCAAAGTCCCTGATCAACGTATCCATCATGTTCCAAAGTCACTTAAACCCATCTCTTGGGTGATCCCTTCTGCGTAACGCCCATCCTCAGCTGATTGATGCCTGGCACCTAGTGACTGAACTCGACGCTACGCGGGGAGCAATGCTCTCAGCTTCATTTTTCAACCGATGTTCAGATAGGTGGTCGTTCAACGTGACGTAGTTGTACTGTTGCACCTCATGGAAACATGGCTGTTTTATGCTGAACGACCGTCTTTGATGTTAACGTTAGTTACGGTATGAAAAACATGTAATCATCATTTTTATAATCATGTGATATTACATCTTAACAGACAATGTCATTGTTTTCATTTTCTTTTAAAATCACGATTAAAGCAAATTGTTTTCGTCAGAGCACCAAACGACGCCCCTACGTACTCCTCTCTCTTCCTGCATCCTGAAGAAAACTGACTATAAACACCAACAATACGCCCAGAGACTTTATTGAAGCGGATATCACACTGTTTATCGCACTTCGGGTTTAATATATAGCCCATTTATGTTCACGCTAGAAAAAGGTTAGATCTATTTTTTTCTGGTGTCACTTATAACGTTTAAATATCTCAGGAACTGCCTCCAATGGAAATGAAATGTTTCTCCTTTTAATATTTATCACTGGAATAAGATCCAGAAATTTATCTCTGTTAACAGGGAAATGTCTGTGCAGTACCTATGTCAAAATAAAAAAAAAAAAAAAAAAAAGCAACCGATTTCCATGATCAGTGGATGTCAATTACTTCTAAAGGTCTTACGAAAGCACAAGGAAAAGAAATTAATGTATGAGGAACAAGGATGAAATGTGGGGTGGAGGCGGGGGCAAATGATATGTCGCTTTTATGGAGATTTTTCGCTGCCTTCACAACTGCGCCAACTCCCTCGGCAAACAGTTTAGATTGCATATGAATGATACATCGCACCCCGGCAAGAAAACTGATAAGTCGAATAACAGCAGTTTTTAGTTTGTAACTGAAAAAAAAGTTTGACGTGCCGCATAGTGTACAGAAATATAATGGAATTTATTGACAAAAAGCTTGTGATTTAAAGGATGCTTAAACTGATTCAATATAAGAATAACACAGAATTAATTAAGTCGAGCTTTGCCGGGTTGTCTCCACTGGCGTCACGCAATGGCGTATTTTGAATACAGTGTGTTATTTTGGATAAATACCGATCTGTTTTTATGAACGATGTTGTCTTTATATGGTCGCTGTTATTACCTTAGCATTTAAATTACAATTACATTCTAACTGTTTTTGTGTGCTGTAGTATAATCCTGTTTATCTGATTGTTATGTACATTTGTTTTGAAGTGATTAAATGAGAAACGAGTTTGTGGGCGACATGTGGGGTTTCATCTAATACCAAAACAAATTTTGCAACTACTTTCTTAGGAACTGCGTATTGTGTAATTATTATACACAAAAATGATTGCGGTACGTTTCCGACAGCTTTGAACCGTCTTCCCTTGATTTTTATGTGGCATTATTTATTGTCTAGTATCTACTTACAGACTGGATCCAACACACTCGGTAATAATGATAATAGTAATAATAATAATAATACCCGTGGAGGCCGGGGAAAAGAATAGGCCTCCGGTATGCTCTGCCAGTCGTAAAAGGCGACGAAAAGAACAAACCACTAATAGGGCTAACCCCCCTTTTAGTGTGATTAGTTGGTTCAGGACAGAACTAATGAAGTCTCGGACAAGCGCTGTCATGGTCGGGGACGACGCTTGAACCCTATGCCCGTCCACAATGGTAACGATACTGCTAGCCACACGGAAGATGATTTAAATCCAAATAAAGGTGTTTTGTGATATGCTTCCTGCAACCACTCTAGAAGGAAAACAAAGACAGAGGATGAGATGGTCAGATGAAGTTAACCGACACCTCATGTTCTGTTATTACGAAGCAACAAACTTAGGAACCAACACAACTGGATACAGATCGCAAGTCTGCACAACATTTATTACCAGATAACCAGAATTAAAATTTTAAACAGAACAACGGCTAGCTGATCAGATTCGTGTGATAATCAATTATAAGAGGATACCCCAGCCAGAATTAGAAAACATCAAACAACAAGTACAACAAATAATGGAACAAAATAATGTGCAATCAGAAGAAGAAGAAAATACAGTAATGGACTCAAACATCCCAGAGCAAACAAGCAAAGAACAACACGATCCAATTAAACAATCGGAGGGAAACTAAATCTTAAGACAGCCACCAGAACAAGCACAAATAGAACATAAAGTGACACACATGTTAGATATAGAAGAAAATTTCAGTTGACATATATGGAATACAAAGACACAAATACAGACATTAGACCATTCTTGCATAGACCACCAAATAACCCACAAGTCCAAACAACAATAACAACTATCAACACATTCATACACAACAAAATAAATGAAACTACAACTATGGAAGAGTTACAGCTACTGGGTTATGTCGAAGCACTCACTACACTAAATATACACACTAGGCAGAGATCAGAACCAACCAACACACAGAAGAAACCCACAAAACCAGCATGGAAACACAGGCTACAGATCAGAATAGAAAAACTGAGAAAAGACATCAGACAACTAACACAATTTATAAGAAATGAAATATCAGACAAAAAACGAAGAAGGTTAGGTAAAATCTCACAACAAGAATCGATAGAGCAATTAGATGAAAAGAAGCAGAAATTACAAGCATTGGCCAAACGACTTAGAAGATACAAAAAAAGTGAAAATAGAAGGAAACAAAACCAAACATTCAACACAAACCAAAAGAAATTTTACCAGACAATAGATAACACACACATTAAAATAGACAATCCACTAAACATAACAGACAACAGACATGGAACACTTCTGGAGCAACATATGGTCAAACCCGGTACAACATAACAGACATGCACGGTGGATACAAGCAGAAACAGACTCATACAAGATGATACCACAAATGCCTGAAGTGATAATTTTGCAACATGAAGTCACCCTAGCAATTAATTCTACGCACAATTGGAAAGCCCCTGGAAATGATAAAATAGCAAATTTCTGGCTAAAGAAGTTCACCTCAACACATTCACATCTAACTAAATAATTTAGCAACTACATTGCAGACCCATACACATTCCCTGATACACTTACACATGGAAGAACTTATCTGAAACCTAAAGTTCAAGCAAACACAGCAAACCCAGCAAAATATCGCCCCATAACATGCCTACCAACAATATACAAAATATTAACTTCAGTCATTACACAGAAATTAATGACACATACAACACAGAACAAAATTATAAATGAAGAACAAAAAGGCTGTTGCAAAGGAGCACGAGGATGTAAAGAGCAACTGATAATAGATACAGATGTGACATACCAAGCTACAACTAAACAAAGGTCGCTACACTATGCATACATTGATTATCAAAAAGCTTTTTATAGTGTACCCCACTCACGGTTACTACAAATATTGGAAATATACAAAATAGATCCTAAATTGGTACAGTTCCTAAACATAGTAATGAAAAATTGGAAAACCACACTTAATATCCAAACAAATTCAAATAATATCACATCACAGCCAACACAGAATAAGTGTGCAATATACCAAGGAGACTCATTAAGTCCTTTCTGGTTCTGCCTTGCTCTGAACCCACTATCCAACATCCTAAATAATACAAATTATGGATTACTGGAACAATCCCACACAAAATCACACATTTGCTATACATGGATGATCTAAAACTACTGGCAGCAACAAATAAACGACTCAACCAATTACTAAAGATAACAGAAGTATTGAGCAATGATATAAATATGGCTTTTGGAACAGACAAATGTAAGAAAAATAGCATAGTCAAGGGAAAACACACTAAACAAGAAGAATACATATTGGATAACCACAGCGACTGCATACAAGCGACGGAAAAAACAGATGCCTATAAATATCTAGGATACAGACAAAAAATAGGAATAGATAATACAAATATTAAAGAAGAACTAAAAGAAAAATATAGACAAAGACTAACAAAAATACTGAAAACAGCACTGACAGCAAGAAACAAGACAAAAGCTATAAATACTTATGCTATACCAATATTGACCTACTAATTTGGAGTAGTGAAATGGAGTAACACAGACCTAGAAGCACTCAATACACTTACACGATCACAATGCCACAAATATAGAATACATCACATACATTCAGCAACAGAATGATTCACATTAAGCAGAAAGGACATAAAAAACCTACATTATGGACAGGTAGACAATTTAAGAAAATTCTTTATAGAACGAGCAGAAACTAGCAAAATACACAAAGCAATCACTCATATAAATACATTGGCTACACCACTGCAATTTCATAACCACTTCTACAACCCTTTAGATCACATAAAATCGACAGATACGAAGAAAGTAAATTGGAAAAAGAAAACATTACATGGCAAGCACCCGTATCACCTAACACAGCCACAGATCGATCAAGATGCATCCAATACATGGCTAAGAAAAGGCAATATATACAGTGAGACGGAAGGATTCATGATTGCAATACAGGATCAAACAATAAACACCAGATATTACAGCAAGCATATTATTAAAGATCCCAATACCACAACAGATAAATGCAGACTTTTCAAATAACAAATAGAAACAGTAGACCACATCACAAGCGGATGTACAATACTAGCAAATAGAGAATACCCCAGAAGACATGACAATGTAGCAAAAATAGTACATCAACAACTTGCCATACAACATAAACTAATAAGACAACACGTTTCCACATACAAGTATGCACCACAAAATTTACTGGAGAATGATGAATACAAACTATACTGGATCAGAACCATTATAACAGGTAAAACAACACGAGATAACAAACCTAACATAATACTCACCAATAAAAAGAAGAAATTAACACAACTAATCGAAATATACATACCCAATACAACAAATATACAGAAGAAAACAGGAAAAAAATTGAAAAATACATCCAACTGGCTGAGGAAGTCAAGGACATGTGGCATCAGAATAAAGTTGACATTATACCAATTATACTATCAACTACAGGAGTCATACCACACAATATCCACCTGTACATCAACGCAATACAGCTACATCCAAACGCATATATACAACTACAGAAATCTGTAATTATTGAAACATGTTCAATTACCTGAAAGTTCCTATATGCAATGTAACATACACCATACAGTTAAAAGGAAGTCACGCTTGATCAAGGTCCGCGTCACTTTCCATTTTTAACCAGACATAACGTCTGAGAAAGGAAATATAATAATAATAATAATAATAATCACCATCTTCTGAGCCATTTGATAGCCACTAGTCCTTGCATTTAGATTCTCAGTTTTTCACATACAAATTGAGCTTGTATGATTTCAAATGCCAACTATCCAGATCCCATTATATCGTCGCCCCCTTCATTCATTATCGCTTGAAACCCATTATTCAGCCACCTACCATTCATTCGCGTATCACAAAGTGTAACTTAGTTCTAAATATCCCGATTTCGTTCGACTGAAATCAGAAGATGAAGCCAAACGCTTGGAATTGAGTTGATATGTAAGAAATAACATGTAAATGTTACGGAAGGCGAATTTTTTAATTTTTACCCGATTAAATACGTAATGTTATCTTAAACATTAGAAGCGGATGAAGTAATGTTAAAATTAATTTTTTTATACTAACGTATCATAACTATCAAGAGGTAGTTGTGCCTATGGAAATAATAACGGATGTGTTTGTCCTTAGTGCACTACAGTGTGAAAATGGAATCACCATGTGTCTTGCACTCCTAGGGAAATTGCTAAATACAGGTCGCCACGACGCTATTTCAGTTCTAAGAACACCCAGTGTATAAAAATAAAACATTTCAACACATAAAATTAATTTTGTAGCATCCAGAGTAACAGAAGATATACTTCAGTTGATTGATGAAAGGAGGAAGTACAAACATGTTCCGGGAAAATCAGGAATACAGAAATACAAGTCGCTGAGGAATGAAATAAATACGAAGTGCAGGGAAGCTAAGACGAAATGGCTGCAGGAAAAATGTGAAGACATCGAAAAAGATATGATTGTCGGAAGGACAGACTCAGCATACAGGAAAGTCAAAACAACCTTTGGTGACATTAAAAGCAACGGTGGTAACATTAAGAGTGCAACGGGAATTCCACTGTTAAATGCAGAGGAGAGAGCAGATAGGTGGAAAGAATACATTGAAAGCCTCTATGAGGGTGAAGATTTGTTTGATGTGATAGAAGAAGAAACAGTAGTCGATTTAGAAGAGATAGAGGATCCAGTATTAGAATCGGAATTTAAAAGAGCTTTGGAGGACTTATGGTCAAATAAGGCAGAAGGGATAGATAACATTCCATCAGAATTTCTAAAATCATTGGGGGAAGTGGCAACAAAAGGACTATTCACGTTGGTGTGTAGAATATATGAGTCTGGCGACATACCATCTGACTTTCGGAAAAGCATCATCCACACAATTCCGAAGACGGCAAGAGCTGACATGTGCGAGAATTATCGCACAATCAGCTTAACAGCTCATGCATCGAAGCTGCTTACAAGAATAATATATAGAAAAATGGAAAAGAAAATTGAGAATGCGCTAGGTGACGATCAGTTTGGCTTTAGGAAAAGTAAAGGGACGAGAAAGGCAATTCTGACGTTACGGCTAATAATGGAAGCAAGGTTAAAGAAAAATCAAGACACTTTCATAGGATTTGTCGACCTGAAAAAAGTGTTCGACAATATAAAATGGTGCAAGCTGTTCGAGATTCTGAAAAAAGTAGGGGTAAGCTATAGGGAGAGACGGGTCATATACAATATGTACAACAACCAAGAGGGAATAATAAGAGTGGACGATCAAGAACGAAGTGCTCGTATTAAGAAGGGTGTAAGACAAGGCTGTAGCCTTTCGCCCCTACTCTTCAATCTGTACATCGAGGAAGCAATGATGGAAATAAGAGAAAGGTTCAGGAGTGGAATAAAAATACAAGGTGAAAGGATATCAATGATACGATTCGCTGATGAAATTGCTATCCTGAGTGAAAGTGAAGAAGAATTAAATGATCTGCTGAACGGAATGAACAGTCTAATGAGTACACAGTATCGTTTGAGAGTAAATCGGAGAAAGACGAAGGTAATGAGTAGTAGTAGAAATGAGATCAGCGAGAAACTTAACATCAGGAATGATGGTCAGGAAGTCAATGAAGTTAAGGAATTCTGCTACCTAGGCAGTAAAATAACCAATGACGGACGGAGCAAGGAGGACATAAAAAGCAGACTCGCTATGGCAAAAAAGGCATTTCTGGCGAAGAGAAGTCTACTAATATCAAATACCGGCCTTAATTTGAGGAAGAAATTTCTGAGGATGTACGTCTGGAGTACAGCATTGTATGGTAGTGAAACATGGACTGTGGGAAAACCGGAACAGAAGAGAATCGAAGCATTTGAGATGTGGTGCTATAGACGAATGTTGAAAATTAGGTGGACTGATAAGGTAAGGAATGAGGAGGTTCTACGCAGAATCGGAGAGGAATGGAATATGTGGAAAACACTGATAAGGAGAAGGGACAGGATGATAGGACATATGCTAAGACATGAGGGAATGACTTCCATGGTACTAGAGGGAGCTGTAGAGGGGAAAAACTGTAGAGGAAGACAGAGATTGGAATACGTCAAGCAAATAACTGAGGACGTAGGTTGCAAGTGCTACTCTGAGATGAAGAGGTTAGCACAGGAAAGGAATTCGTGGCGGGCCGCATCAAACCAGTCAGCAGACTGATGACAAAAAAAAAAAAGCATCCAAGGAGTACGTGACAGTGCTATTCAACAGAGTGTAAGGTCCGCCCCGGTAGCTGAGTGGTCAGCGTGACAGACTGTCAATCCTAAGGGCCCGGGTTCGATTCCCGGCTGGGTCGGAGATTTTCTCCGCTTAGGGACTGGGTGTTGTGTTGTCCTATTCATCATCATTTCATCCCCATCGACGCGCAGGTCGCCGAAGTGGCGTCAAATTGAAAGACCTGCACCAGGCGAACGGTCTACCCGACGGGAGGCCCTAGCCACACGACATTTCCATTTCCAACAGAGTGTAATGACGAACAGAAAGTCCCGGAATTTGTTTCGGTATGCAGCGAACCACCCTGAGTATATAACATGTGTGTTCCGGTTTAAACGCAATGTGGATACATGTATAAAAAGCAAGGCCTCAGGAGCCTTGCCTTGCACGGGCTAGTGCAACCCAGTCAACACAACTGGTCATTGCGGTGTTAGCGAATCGTCAAAGCTAAATAATCCCTAATGAGGCGATCGTGTTCAACGTTTAGTATCAATAAATTTTAATTTACCCAGCTCTTCAGGTATCTTAACGAACACTAGAGTTCAGACAAATCTGCCCGAAGACTGATTCAATACAAAGATTAAAGTAACACGAATGTATTTGTGCAGTAATGAGCAAATAAAGGAAACATTGAGTCATTCATTCTAATATTTGTTACAGCGCACAGTCAATAAAATCAACCAATGCATAAATAACAAAAAAATAGTGTATAAACTGATAAAGAACTTCCAAATATGGAAGTAGACTAGACAACATGGCAAATATTTTAATTAACTACAGATGATTCTTACGATCAAGGAGCAAGACTAATTAGACTGAATTTTTGAAAAATAACTTTCGCCAGTTATTCCATAATGGATATTACAATCGCAGACAGTCTAAATGTAATAAGTAAAACGTGAGTGGGTCAGCCACATGAAGGACTTGCATCTTGGCCAGGAACTGATCCAAGAATAGTTTCCACGCCTGACTGTGGCGGTAACAACTACCTGATACTCACTGCACTAGCTGTCGCCAGCTTCTACATCAACAATGAACGATCCTGCAACCGCCGGTTACAAGCCAACCCACAACGACGTGGTCGTTAATGATTCTTGCGCTGTTCACGTGATACCATCACCGTCTCGACAACATTCGATATACTTAATGGATGCTACTCGCATGGATGCTACACTATTTGGGACTCGGATTCTGGAACTCTTCCGCATACTACTGATTATGCGCTGTCCACTTTGGTTGGTTCAAATGGCTCTGAGCACTACGGGACTCAACATCTGAGGTCATCATGATGTGTTGGCAAATGTGCCAACACCTTGTAGATAGAGGAGGCCGAAATGCACGCTATCTAACACAGACGGGCGTGAATTCTGGAACAGGATAAGTAGTGAATGTTAATAAGAAAAGTATGCAGCTCCTCGAATACTTAACTTTTATTCCTGCATGTGAATACAGCATTCTTGATGAGACATTTCATACGATAACTATCAAACTATGTAAGGCTAATGGCGCCTTGCTAGGTCGTAGCCATGGACTTAGCTGAAGGCTATTCTAACTGTCTCTCGGCAAATGAGAGAAAGGTTTCGTCAGTGTAGTCGCTAGCAAAGTCGTCGTACAACTGGGGCGAGTGCTAGTCCGTATCTTGAGACCTGCCTTGTGGTGGCGCTCGGTCTGCGATCACACAGTGGCGACACGCGGGTCCGACATGTACTAAATGGACCGCGGCCGATTTAAGCTACCACCTAGCAAGTGTGGTGTCTGGCGGTGACACCACACATCAGCCCCCTAGACTTAGAACTACTTAAACCTAACTAACCTAAGGAAATCACACACATCCATGCCCGAGGCAGGATTCGAACCTGCGACCGTAACAGCAGCGCGGTTCCGGACTGAAGCGCCTAGAACCGCTGGGCCAAAACGGTCGGCCCACTCGGGTTGGTTTCTCTTTTTGCTCTCGGTTCAAAGAGCTACAAACGGTCTACTCGGATCTGAACTTATACTGTGATTGTGTATGTATCTTGCATTCAGTCTTTCAATAAATTTGAGTTTGATGGTAGAAAAGAGTGAATAACGATCGTCAAATGAAGGCAGTTTTAGTTTTGATGCGCTTAAATTTTGAAATACATTGAGCTAGTAACAGAAGGAGCTTGAAAATCTGTAATTACCTGCTGAGGTTACAATACGGCGATTTTGCCTTCTTACATCGTGTAGATGGATGGCGGCGAAAATGAACATCCACGGTAGACACAGTTGTACACACCCACTCACGCTCTTCCTTGCACCATCGCTAGGCCCTCGATTCCAGTCTTGTTCTACTAATTCTTCGCTATCACCTATTAATCCAGCGGTGGAGTTGGATAATATTTCTCTGTAGCATTTTGTGAACGATAACTTTCCTCTCAACGTTTAAAATACCTTGCCTACCACACTAGTACTTTCCCAAAATCTCCACATATAAGGGACAATTGAATGAAAACAGGAGAGATCGAAAAAAGGAAACCGTTTATTGTTTCAAAAGTAATTCGCAAAATTGTCAATGGATTTGTCCCACCATGAGACAAGGCGGTCACTGCCTTCATGGAAAAGTGTTTGCGTTTGCATACGGAACCATGATTGTACCCAGGCGTGCACATTTTCGTTCTAAACAAATCAACGGCTCCAATGTCTTCCTTTAGGGCTCCAAAACACGGAAATCGCAAGGGAAGAGATCGGGACTGTATAGTGGTTGTGTAAATGCTTCCCAGCGAAACTTCTTCGGGCGCATGTGTTGCCAAGGTTGTTTCGGCTGCAGAAGTTTCGCTGGGAAACCCTTACACATACTCCATACAGTCCTGATTTCTCCCCATAATATGTCCAGATTGTTGGAGGCCTAAAGAAAGACATTCGTGGCCGTCGATTTGCTTCATATGATGCTTGGGTACAGTCACGGTTCCATAGGCAATAGCGAATATTTCTCCTTGACGGTGATGACCATCTTCTGTCACAGTGGGATGAACGTATGAAAAGTTACGGCGATTACGTTGGAAGTAATAAACAGTTCCCTTACTCTTTTTCAATGTTTCTAGTTTTCATTCACTTCCACTTATACATTAAACTGTCCCGCGGAAGTTTTTCTCTGTATTTCGGGCCAGGCTCAGCAAATACTATAGCGCTTTCGATACGGTTTTTAGTAATAGATAGACAGATTAATGAAGAAGATTTATGTAGACTACCATGTACAAGAGGCAATAAGTATTGCAATACATTTTCTTCTGAAAGCAGCTTGGTTTTATTCGGGATTACAGTACATCATCTTATTCCCAACTCTTTTGGCTACGAAGCCGTATTTTTCAACATAACCTCTGCCCTACGTCACCTTACTGGAGCGCCTATATGGTCACATTTTACAGCTCTACTGGCCCTTCAGTAAGTTACCCTTCATTGACCCAAACAGATGGAGGTTGTAAGGAGCGAGATCCGGCTATAGGATGGATGAGAAAGAAGTGTGAGGTCTTGTGAACTCTCTCGCGTGTGAAGACTTGTGTGAGGCCTTGCGTTGTCATAAAGAAAGAGAAGTTCGTTTGAATTTTTGTGGCGACGAACACTTTGAAGCCATTTCTTCGATTTGCCGAGGGTAGCACAATACGCTCCAGAGTTGATCGTTGCACCACGAGGGAGGACATCAAACAGAATAACCGCATATGAGACCCATGACTTTGTCGTTTGAGAGTGCGGCCTTGAACGTTTTCTTCGGAGGAGAGGTGGTGTGGCGCCACTCCTTAAATTGCTGTTTTGTTTCCGGTTAGAAGGGATGAATCCACTTTTCATCACCTATGACGACGTTTGACAAATAATTGTCAAGATCAGCCTCGTAATGTGCAAGGGATTCCGCGCAGAAGGTCCTTCATTCCTCTTCAAAGTCTTCCGTAAGGCTATGTGGAAGCCAGCAGGCATCTATATTTTAGTATCCCAACTGGCCAGTACCACCAAAAGAGACATCCAGTTGTGCAGTGAGGTGTTTGATTAAGGTTCGTCGATCGCCTCGAATGAGAGTGTCCGCACGTTCCAACAGTGCAGGAGTCACAGCTGTGTGCGGTTGGCCGGCACGAGGGAGATCGGACCGTTTTGCGCGACCATGTTACGATGATGACAGACGCCTCGTACAATGACTCACCGTGCTTTTGTTCACTGCCAGGTCTCCGTAGACATTTTGCAAGCGGCTGTAAATATCTGCGATGCTCTGGTTTTCCGCCAAAAGAGACTCAAAGATATCTCTCTGCTTGGAATGCTCCTTCGTCACAGACGCCATTCTGGAAGGTACGTATAACGTTGCCACCTATCTGACTTCATGCAACTATAGCGGCTGAAGTGGGAATATTCCACGATGTCCCATAACAAATTCCGCATTTTTTTTTCAACCGAAAACGGCCGAGAAAATATGTGTTGCATTACTTAATGAACGTCTTTCGTATTACAAACAAGTCGTTCGGTCGTAGATACTTACAAGGGAACCTCCCCATCGCACCCCCCTCAGATTTAGTTATAAGTTGTCACAGTGGATAGGCCTTGAAAAACTGAACACAGATCAATTGAGAAAACAGGAAGAAGTTGTGTAGAACTGTGAAAAAATAAGCAAAATATACAAACTGAGTAGTTCAAGGGAAGATAAGCAACAATAAGGACGATAAGAACGCAGGAGCGCCGTGGTCTCGTGGTAACGTGAGCAGTTACGGAACGAAAGGTCCTAGGTTCAAATCTTCCATCAAGTGTAAATTTTAATTTTTTATTTTGAGTTTATGTGACAAACTCTTATGTTTTCATCACTTTTTTGGGAGGTCGACAACATATTCCTGTCATGTGACGCACATGCCGTCACCAGTGTCGTATAGAATATATCAGATGTGTTTTCCTGTGGAGGAATCGGTTGACCTATGACCTTACGATCAAATGTTTTCTGTTCCCATTGGAGAGGCACGTCCTTTCGTCTACTAATCGCACGGTTTTGCAGTGCGGTCGCAAAACTAAACTTATTACAGTGAACAGAGATGTCAATGAACGAACGGACAGATAATAACTATGCAAAAATAAAGAAAGTAAAATTTTCAGTCGAGGGAAGACTTGAACCAAGGATCTCTCGTTCAACAGCTGCTCACGCCACCACGGGACCACGGCGCTTCTGAGCACTCTTCGTCCATGATGTTGCTTATGTGGTCCATGGACTACTCAGTTTGTATATTTTGCTTATTTTTTCACAGTTCCACACAACTTCTTCGTGATTTCTCAATTGACCTGTGTTCAGTTTATCAAGGCCTATCCACTGTGCCAACTTATAACTAAATCTGAGGGGGGTGCAATGGGGAGGTTCCCTTGTTGGTGCAACACGTGCGAACTTACACATCTGCGGAAGTTACGTATGTCTTCTGTAGAATTACGTAACTTGTTCTGAAATATAGTGCAGTGATACAATGCAGTAGTTTGCCTTTTGATAAAAAAAAGTCTACTTTAAGGAAGGCAAGGATTTAGAAAAAAATGGTTCAAATGGCTCTGAGCACTATGGGACTTAACATCGGAGGTCATCATTCCCCTAGAACGTAGAACTATATAAACCTAACTAACCTAAGGACACCACACACATCCATGCCCGAGGTAGGATTCGAACCTGCGACCGTAGCGGCTGCGCGGTTCCAGACTGAAGCGCCTAGAACCGCTCGGCCACAACGGGCTGCAAGGATTTAGAAAGATCTCTTTCATGAAACCGATCCTTTTTCTTGGCGCTCGAAAGGGTAGATGTGCGTTTGCCACGGCCGAAACATTTAGCAGTCTCTCGCCATTATACAAAAAGAGCTCCGTTGACGGAAGCCAGCGAGTAATATGCGTCGCCGTTCCATCGTAAACTGTAAAGAGCATCACAGAGAACAATATCTTGCTTACAGTCTGAACAGCCGATGTGTCAGTTTATTTGTGTCCATTATAATTATCTGGGCTGTTATGCCGTGGTCGGTTGATGAATTCTGAGGTGATTCCCAACGTTTCGTCTCCGACTGCGGGAGACATCATCAAGGGGGTCCGTAGCTTGATGGAAGGTCCAACACACACACTGGCTCGCTACTGACTGCCGCTAAATTCCGTGTCCGCGCGCCCCCGCGCCGCGGTGTGACGTCACGTGTTTTGAAGATGTCTCCCGCTGTCGGAGACGAAACGTTGGGAATCACCTCAGAATTCATCAACCGACCACGGCATAACAGCCCGGATAATTATAATGGACATGATATTTCCGGCCGTTAAAGTTTACATTTTAGTATCAGTTTATTTGTGTTATGTATAGATTTACTAATAATTAAAACAATTTTTATTTGTTATTTCATCCCCCTCTCAACATAGTGGTGGGGGCTGTCAGGGACACCACATTTCGCTCTTCAGTAACGAGCCATTGTTTTTTTAACAAAAAGTAAAATTTACTAACAAGGATGATTAAAGCTGAAAATTTTGCAGATGGTTTTAAAAAAGACAAAAAGGATGACTTTTTCAGGCGTCCACATAAAAGACACTAAGACTTTTGTCTTTTTTTAATCAAAATCATAGAATTAAAAGCTAAATAACAAAAATAAATATATATTAAAAACACAAAGAAAGGCGACATTCTTCGAAGAAGAAAGCACTGCACTTTCACATAATATCTGAATGACATTCTCTGGGAGATAAGGATTTCGGAAGGAGAGAATATGTTCTATAGGGTTGAGGGGTTTGAGGAGTAAAAAAAAAAAAAAAAAAAGAAGGGTCCATTGTGTAAGACGCTATGGAGGTGAAGGAAGGTATTGGAATGGAAAATGAGAAAACATAAGGTGAGGAGGCGTTTGGTGTGTGGGTAGGACAGTGGTATCGGGAGGAAAGAGATAGGGAGCGATGGAGAGATAGCAGAAAAGGGCGCCCTGATGTGGAGTGGGACAGGTGGGTAAGATCTGTAGTTGGTAGGGCGGATAATCATCGGGGCGGATCTCTTTGTCTGGGACAGGGAGTGGGTTGAAGTTCAGTTGGGATAGGATACGGAGTGTTTGTAGGTATAGGGGCGGCGGGGAGTGTTTGTAAAGCCGCAGCAGCATACTGGGCTTGTTTATCAGAGGAGAAAGAATAGTGTTATTGGAATCTAGTTTGCGGATAGTATAGACAAAGGTGTTCGATGTGGGCAAGGAAGGGTGGGAATTTGATGAGTATCCGTATAGGGGAAGGTGAGCAGACGTGGAAAGAAAGGCACAGCGAATGACGTTCAAGGATTTGGAGGGACTTACAGAATTTTGGTGGGGCGGATATCCATGTAACATTAACACAGGAGAGGATAGGTTACTGCAAGGTTGTGTGGAGGTTGTTATAAGTGTGTAATCCCCAGCTTCGAGCAGTTAATGGTTTTTAGAGAATCTATACATATTATAAATTAAATAGTTTTTGAGAGAATCTATACGTATTATAAATTAAAACTCCCTTCTCGTTTTTCTGTCTGTTCATTGTGACTAATCTCAGGAACTATGGTGGGGATTTTTATCTGATTTCCACAAATCGAGAAACTGATTCTTGAGGAAAGTTTGTGCATAAAATTAATTACCACTCAGTAATGATAAGTATAGTACATGTATTGTTGTCTGTTACATATTTCATTCGCATTTGGGGTGACACCTCAAGGTAGTGATGGGAGCTGTGAGCTGGTCAGCTGTACAGAAGGCGTGGAGGCGTGGAGAAAGCAGTAAACAGCCACCCCAGATCAGTGAGCATCGAAGCTCGACAAGATTCAGCGTCGGGTCCGGCGGTCTAGCGGTCATGTATGTGCCTAAAAGCCAACAGGTCGTGGGATCGACTCCTGATCGGACCACGGGATTCAGTCTGCCTTTAAATCTAGCATTCAGATGTCAATGATGTGCAAATTCGCCAAGAACTACACGTGGTACGGATTCCACGTAAAAATTTACTTCCACTTACTCCGATTGGATGACTGCGGCAGTTTAGGGACACGCAAGTCGCCAGTCAGCCACATGAAATTATTATTACCAGAATCTATAAATGCCTTGTTCTTTTATACATATTATAAATCAAAGCCCCCTCTATGTTTTTCTTTTTGTATGTGAAGGCTAAAATAAGGAACAACTTAGAGGTTTTGATACAATTTCCTGTAACAGATTGGCCGGCCGCGGTGGTCTAGTGGTTCTAGGCGCGCAGTCCGGAACCGCGGGACTGCTACGGTCGCAGGTTCGAATCCTGCCTCGGGCATGGATGTGTGTGATGTCATTAGGTTAGTTAGGTTTAAGTAGTTCTAAGTTCTAGGGGACTGATGACCACAGAAGTTAAGTCCCATAGTGCTCAGAGCCATTTGAACCTGTAACAGATTGATTCACGAGGAAGGTTCGTGTATATTGTTACGTGGCATGACAGCTCTTTCCAAAAAATGTTGAGTAACCTGTTTAATAACCCAATATGCAGGTCCAACGAATAACTCAAATCAAATGCTGCATGAAAACTGCGGGCAGTAATAACAAATGCCAATGATTGCAGTTGTAGTTAACTCTTTCTCTTTTCCTGTTGGTATAGTGTAGGAGTCTTGTAAGCCTCGAGGCTTTTGGCTGTATGGTGAAAGGGAAGAGTCGCTAGGGGGAGCCATGTGTGCCATAAAGATGTTTCTGCTGAGAACCAGAGTTCCGTGCAGATAAATTCCGGGGAGAGCAATCCGCCGACCAAGCGCAGCAGGAGCAGCTAGCGATGCTGGCCAGCCTATCGTGAAACTCCTTTGCGTGTGAAGCGAAAATAATTCATTTTAGTGAATATACAGATCGGAAGGACAGCAAAAAATATGAGGCTATGAGTGTGGGATCAGCCATTAGGCCTGGAGGAGACATGCTGGAAGGTTTGTTTAGAATTTTCTAAGGAGACTTGTGATTTGGTCTTAGTAATTATTTTGGTAGTGGTGGAGAGTTGTCATGTATGTGCACTTGCCTTCTCATTGCTCGTAGCTAGTAATCTGTTACATAATGAGGGATATTTTCTGCCTTGTTCCCTACATCAAAGACTTTCAACGGAGAAATAACACTGCCAACTGATTGCAGATAATTTTCTAATACATTGACCTAGGTTTTGACACCTCAAAGTTGCCTTCATCAGTATTGAATTTTAACAACAGCGAAGTTACATTGCGAGAAGTCAATAGTCAAAGTTTCGGACAGTCAAGCTCAAGTGAAAAACTAAAAATTATAAATGTTACAGCCTTTGGAACGTATACCTGGCAACAGACATCAAACAGTCTGATATTCATTGCAAGGAATACGAGCGAAAGGCTGTAGTGTTATTAACTTTTATCTGCTCGAAACTTTGGCTGTTGCCTTCTCTCAAAGTAATTTTGCTGTTGTTAATATCTCATTTTTATGAAGACGTCCTTAGAGGAGTCTAAGCCTAGGTCAACGTATAAAAAAATTATTTTCTACTGGTTGGCTGTTTTATTTCTCCGTTGAAACTTATGTACGGTTCCAGAATGAGATTTTCACTCTTCAGCGGAGAGTGCGCTGTTATGAAACTTCCTGGAAGATTAAAACTCTGTGCCGGACCGAGACTGGAACTCAGAACCTTTGCCTTTTTCGGGCAAGTGCTCTACCATCTGAGCTACCCAAGCACGACTCACGCCCCGTCCTCACAGCTTTACTTCTGCCAGTACCTCGTCTCCTACCTTCCAAATTTTACAGAAGCTCTCCTGCGAACCTTGCAGAACTAGCACTCCTGAAAGAAAGGATATTGCGGAGACGTGGCTTAGCTACAGCTTAGGGGATGTTTCCAGAATGAGATTTTCAATCTGCAGCGGAGAGACTCGAACTCGGGACCGGCACACAGTTTTAATCTGCCAGGAAGTTTTATGTACGGTTGCTGAAAGAGAGCCTTGTTGAAAACTGATAAATCAGATTGTTATAGTGACGCTTAGTTTCCTTTCGTAGTTAGATGGATCCCATTTTCAATATGTCCATGTGAGGTGTGGTACCCATTCTGCCATGCTTAATTGGTCCACCACTGGTAATTTCATTACATTAGCCGTTATCCGCGACCTTGCTTTCTTTTAATTCGAACGATCTTATAGGGAGTTTTCTATCTGTGGGGGTAAAATCTGTAGCACCTCAAGGATGTACTAAGCTGCTCAGCTAACGCTTCACAATACGATAAGTCGTCCGGCCATAAGTACCCATAGGTAGCGGTGTGAAACTTCGGCAGTTCGCTGGTACACCATAGTACTCACAGATACTTTGCATGCACTTAGCATGGTACTAGTTTTGAAATACAACCCCAGGGAAAATGATTGAAAATACATTATACTTTGCACAAGATAACCAATTATTTTCAGACATGGTGTAGGCAAGTTACATACGTCTGCAACAGATGGCAGTGATTGTATTACACAGGTTAAAACGCAGATGCCAGACTAGAGCTCCTTGTCGAGGCCGTGAAGGCCCAAGGGATGTTACCGGCCGCCGTGTCACCCTCCTCCATGCAGCCTCATGCGAATCCGGTGTGGAGAGGCGTGAGCCGGGCCTGGCTCGTGTTCCCTCCATCATGTATTTTACACCCTGTTTTTAACGTGCTCCCATCTCAGTACGTTAATTTGAATTACTACTGTCACTGAATTGCTGCTTTGCCTGACCATGAGCGGCGTTAGCAGCTTTGCTCGACTGCTATTACTTCCCGTTCGTTGTCTGTTGTAAGTTGGTTGGTCGCAGTTCGGGTTGCGAGTTCAGGTCTGCCAGTCAGTGGGAACGCGTCTGCAGCGCAGTCCGGACTTGGCAGTTGGGGAATTGCAATGCGGCAGTACTGCAGTCGGACTGGAGCAGTGATGTCTGCGTCGACATGGCTCGCCCGACCATTACCGCCACGCATCACTTGAGCCGGGCCACTGTCATGGTGGATCGTCGGTCGGCCGTCCTACCGGACGACACGTTTTGGCTCGCCGATCGTTCATGAGTCGGCTGTGTGTGTGTGCATCGACTCGTGATTTGTCTTCGTGTGTGCTTAGTTACTGTTGGGAATCGTTCAGGTCTTCGTGCAAGTGTTTGTCAGGCTCTGTGTGTAGCTGTGTGGTTTTGATTGACAAGTTGTTTTAAATCTTGACGGCGTATTGGCTCTGAGAGGTCGGTCGCCTCATTGGGCGACGTGTAACTGGTTCTCCGAGCTCTTCTGGGCCCCTTCAGTTACCATCTTGTGGAAATTGGGTAGGTTCTCTCTTGGTGCAGGGACGTCGTTTAGCCGGTGGGAGTGTTTCCTCTGCATGGTTGGGTCCGAGCCAGTATTTCCGCTGTCGTGTGTCTGGAAGTGAGTGGGAGACGCACCAGCGGTGCAGTCGCAACGGAGCAGCAGTCGCGGACGGACCAGCAGGAGTCGGTCGGTTGTTGGGGACGACGGAAGTTATCTCCTCGCGGTGCAGTCGGCTGGGGCCGCTGGCGATCCCTGCGCAGTGTCGGAGCGAGTGTGGAGCTGTCCGATCGCTACGAGCTTCGTGGTTCACCGACCCAGAACGTCAAAGTTGAGTAGTGGTTTCAACTACACAAGCCATGTCCATTCATGTTGTGGTGGTTCGTTTAGATGGTTTGCTGTTGGGGAGGTTTTCCTGTGAGCAACACTGAGTGTTTCTACTGCTAAAATTTAGCCGCCATGCGGTGCAATTAACTATTTTGGTCGACTACATTTTGAGTGCACCAATGGCATTTTCTGTCTTCTGGCCATTAGTGTCGTGGTTACCTGCTCTGGGCACTAAAGTAATTGCAGGCAGCGTCCTTTCCTCACCAGTTGTCGCTGTCCAACATAGTGTGTAATTTTGACAGCTAATACATACATCATTGAGGATTATCACGTACGTAACCTTTTGTGTTTGAGTTCTCATGTACTGATTGATGGCGAGCAAGTCGTTGTGTCGGTTGGTCCGTGGCTGTCCCCTGGTTGGGTTCCGACGGATCAAGTACAGTTGGGCTCACCATCTTTCTCGCCTAAGTGAACGAGGGCAGACCGACCTCCCTGGAGGCTTCTGAGTGGCACCGGTGTTTAATTATATGTTGTCTGCTACTTTAAATTTAAGGTTTATGGTTATTGTTTTTATTTTCTTAAAAATTTTGCAAAATTAATTTTGAAATTTATCTTTCAAGCCTAACATTGCTGCCTTCTGCCTTTAAAATATTATGGTAATATATTTTAAAATTCTGAAACTTAATTGCGGCTCTCAGCCATTTGTATTGGACTTTGCATATGTTGCTGTTTTTTAAAATTATTTTATTGCTACCTTAGTTGGTTTTTATCTTGTTGATTGTTAAAATTTCTTGTTTGGAGGCCTTCAGCCGTGAAAGAGTTGCATTCAGTGAAGGTCCGGCTATGTGCCGCTTAGGTTGTAAAGGTTATTAAATTACAATAAATGACAATTAGATGGAGAAACTGACCTGAGCCTTTGGCCCTTCCACAGTCCTATTACCTATTCTGCCCAGCGGATTTAGCGGGCGTAGCAAGGCGTTCTGCAGACTTTTAAAACCGTGGAGCTGCTACTGCTCGGTCAAGCAAGTCCTTAGTTGGCATAACGAGAATGAGTGCATCCCGCTGCCGGACTAGAGGTCTACAGTAATTTGGAAAAATAGAAAGAACAGTAATTCTGGGAGAATATCTTTACAAGAAGTCTTGTTCAAGTCAGAACGGACTCTTGTCATGTTGCCAGTTGTGACGTATAATTATATATATATATATATAAAATTTGAGTGCCTACAGTGTCACGTCTTTCACTGTCACACAAATTTTTATTTTTTAAGGGGATCACTTAAGACTAATTCCATGGGTGCGCCCCTCAAATTTCTCCCTCATATCACAAAATTGTCGTCTGATGTACTACAAACTGAAAAATAAATTCCTTTTAAAGCACAGTTTAGTATATAATTTATATTAAAAAACTTACACCTGTGTCACAGAACAAATCCTACATCGAGGATACTTTACACAAATTTAAGGAAAGAAATGCTTCCCATATTTAAAGAACATCAAAATATGAACAGGCTGAAATGAACAAACAGTACATGAGACTATGTTAATCAATTCAATTGCAAAAAGCTACGGAGAATATTATTAGCAAAATGAGAAATATGCAAAAGTGAAATGCCAAAATGACCACTTCTCAATTGGGAGTTAATCAAAATAATCAGAATGGCTGAAAGAGAGCACAATAGAGCCATAAACGAATGAGAGCTAAGCAACTAATCAAATAAGAGAATAGGAAAAATTAGATGCCAACAAAATGAGACCTGGCCGAACTCCATCGGCACTTATATGCGGTTGCGCTCGTGGCGGCACCTCGCCTTCCCTACGCAACACGCGCGCCTGCGATCGCAGTGCACTCTTAGCGCTCGCGGCGGTGTCTAGCGGCCCGTACGCAAGTTAGTGCGATTGCTGTCGCAGGTCGACCCTTAATCTATGACTAGGCTCATCCAAGAATTGCGCCCGGCGGGCGCGCCTGCGCCCCGCGAGCGCAAGTCAGTGTAGTTCAGCGCCCCGTCCGCGACCGTGTGTCGCTAGTGTCGCCATAGGAGCGAGAGAGAGAGAGAGAGAGAGAGAGAGAGAGAAGGCTGCAGAGCAAGTGAGACCACACAGCACTGCTCTGCGCTGGACTGTCCCGCGGTCAGATCAAACGTAAACAAAATATTCTATTTTAGAATTAATTTTATGTAAGGGATGTAGAGTCTCATTCTTACCGTTAGTAGTTACAAGTAAGTATTTTTTGTTATACTTCGTGCTACAATTTTTTGTATCCCTTTTCAGAGTTTAGAAATCGGATCATTAGTTTGCTGTTTTGTACGTAATAATTTTAACTGACCAAGTTTGAAAACTTATTAAAATAGAATTGAGGTTATAAAGCTCTTTAATTCTTACAGTCAACATTGTTAAAGAAGAGAATTAACATTTTATACGTTTTTCTTTTTCGAGGAAACGATTTTGTCTAGGCTTGGTACAATATTCCGTGAGACTGCTAACTTCAAAGAATTGGTCAAATTTTTATCGCCAAGGAATGAAAAGTTCTTAGTTTTAGTAAGCTTTAAAAAAGCGAAAAAGCGCCCACAAATATACGTGGAACCAAACATTGAGAACTTTGGCCGCGTGCTTGTGCGAAAGAGGATATTTCTCTTGTGGAAGACAGCTGTAAAAGTCATCCAAAGTTTTACACATAATAAAGCGGTCCTTCAGGCGGATATGGCACTGTAGGACAATCAGCTCTAGTTGAAGCACTTGTGAGACGTCGTCTGCCCGAAGGGAAAACGGGCGAACAAATATATCTATCGGCTGGCGTTCGGACAGTCCACACGGCCAGTTAAGCGGCATGGCTCGGCCACTGCAGCAACATACGAATTCGCCCGGGGCGTTGGCCGCGCGTTAGCGCCCCAGGGGCACAGTTTAGACGAGCCTGATCTATGATGTTACACAGTGTAATGGGCAAAAGGAGCAATTTGCGAGGTCGGTAGATCACTAAGTACTGCTGATATAGACATCCTTGCCACCGTTGAGCTCCCTGAGGATGTCCTCGATGGGACGACCCTTTGTTTCTGGCAATACGAACCACGCAATAAGGGTGGAGAGGGCGCACACGGCAGCGAAGAACCAGAAGGTACCGTAGGTCCCCATGCTTTCCGACATGAGTGGGTACAGCTTGGCCATGGTGCCACCAGTGAAGCAGATGACGAAGTAGCCGCAGGTGGCAATTAAGCCTCTAATTCTCGGAGGCACAATCTCGGCAATCACGACGTACGGCAGTGCGGCCAGTCCAAAGGCCACCATCACCACGTAGACTGAGAGGCACGAGACGGGCAGCCAGCCGATGCTCGACAGGTCCGCCTGGGTCTCCGCCTTGAGGTACAGGTACACGCCCATGACCGCCACTGAGGCGCCGACGGCCGCATTGGAGAGGAACAGCGTCGGGCGACGACCCATGCGGTCCACCAGCGGCGCCGACAGCAAGCCGCCAACCACCTGCACAAACGACAGGCGGCAGAGACGCTGGTAGTCGTACGAGGAATGTACCAGAGCTAGAGTTGTGCTCTACCAAAATTACGGCTTTGCTACACTACCCAAATGGCGTAGTGAATGGTAGGATTATCGGCAGTATTGGTAAAATTGGTACGGAAAGAAACATAAATCATGTGTGAGAGAGAAACAGTGAACCAACAACTTCTCTATGTTTCTTTTTTTCGTTCGATTGTCTGTTTTTCACATAATGATAACCGCACATCTCTCAGTGTTAATCCATCGAGTAATTTACATCCATATCTAATACGAATTTCTCAAAGGCAAGAGTTTCCTGTTGGTACTGATAAACGCGGAAGTTGTTTATGAACAACAGATACATGTTTTATATAATTTCATTGAAGTGTTGAAGCGATGTTTGATATAGTTTTGTTTTGCGCTTTTTATTTTATCTTTTTGTTGAGGAAATTGCGTTTTCTAGCACTGTGTTATTTTCTTTATTTTTACCACAACATCCCTTTGTTACAAGTTACAATATCTGCAAACAACATTGGAAGAGAAGTTACATTTCTAGATCGAAGCAGAAACATACAGTAAGTAACGTATTTGACAGTATGGTGGCAATACAATGTAAAAAGTAAAAATTGAACAGTAAATAAATAAAAACGGAGTAGACAGGAAAAAACTTTAATACAAAATAGGAACAGCATGCCTACATAACTGTTTCTATTAATAAACAAAACTAATAAAATGAAATAAAATTAGTACTTGACAAGGCTATTTCAGGAGGTATAAAACGTGGAGAGTGATACACAAACCAATTAAAAGAAGAAATAATTATCAATATAACTACAGAATATATACAAGGAACGTAAGCAATATCAATAAGATAAATAGAAATGGATAAATGCAGGAAAATGGAGGAGTGTGAGGGAACATATAGTAAATGCAGTCTTTGAGAGTGTGGTGGTACTGAATTTCAAAAGGTAAAAGGCTGAGCAGTACAGAAATATAAAAGGAGGAAACAGGAAACACATTAACATTATACTCTAAACAGTGATTATGTAACAATTTGCGTTAAACAAATGAACCAAGTAAAATAAAAGCAGTATTTGATGAGGCAACTACAAGAGATTAAACACGAAAAGTAGTAAGAGTACTAGTTAGAAGAAAGCCTTAACAGTTTATATGGATTGCATAGACAATTTCAATAAAATAATACAGGAATATGGGAATATGTATGAGCAGACAGTGTGGGAAGTAATGAAAAACAGAGGTTATTACTTGAAGTTTAGGAGAGGGGAAGTGTTGAGCAGTGTCTGGTCATTCAAGATTAGATCTGGACTGTGCGCTAGATGCTCGTTAATTTCCAGGGCTTCCAGCAGGATGAGTTTGTGGCCTTTGTTTCCTAAGTGAAGGACATGGACTCTGGCTGGTAGTTGTGACCCTCACTCAGTACATGCTCTGCAAATGCGGAGTCAGAATTCCGCAACCTCCAGCTGCATTCGTATTCAGCCAGCCTAGTTGCTGTGTCTCTGCCTGACTGACCAACGTAAAACTTGTCACAACCAGAACAAGTAATTTTGTATACTCCACTGTTGGCTAATAACTGGCTCTTATCTTCGCTATTGACAATAAACTGGAATGTCACGTTCTTAACATAGTAGGGAAGACTATATTTGCAGGTTTTCAGCGCTTTGGCTGCAATTTATGATACCTCTCCTAGATATGGCAATGTACACCATTTCTTGCGGGAAGTGGATGGGGAAGCAGATGGGGCATAGAGGAGGGGTATAATTTTCCGTTTTTGTTTCCTGCGTAAGATGTGGTCAAGAAGGACTGAACTGTAGCCACTGGCTGTGGCAATAAATTTTATTGTATCTAACTCTCCTTTAAAATTATCTGTGGACATTGGAGACGGGTATGAGACTGTGTACCATTGAGTGGAAAGCTGCATTTTTCTGAGCTATGGGATGTTGTGAGCAAGAAGGTATTACTGTGTCTGTAGTTGTAATTTTTCTATAAATTCTGAGATAATGTGTCTGTGTACCGATGTCAGTGGTGAGAGCTAAGAAGTTTATGGATTGGTTGCCAATCTCCATTGTGAACTGAATATTTTTATTTTGGCTGTTTAGGTTTTTCAAAAATGTGTTGTCTGTTAGTACCAGTCCACATATACAGAACATCATCCACATATCTAAACCAGTATTTATTATTTAAAATCAAACGTTATTTTTTCAGAAAATGTTGTTCAAATTGATCCATAATTGTTTCAGCCAATAGTGGACTAAGAGGGGAACCCATAGCTCAGCCATCTAATTGTTTATAAAGTTTCCCTTGGAACAGTAAATAGTTCTGTGCCAAGCATGTCTGAGTGGCCAGCCTCAAGTCATTCAATTCCACAGGATTGACATTAGACTTGTACATCAGCTCTGTCAGAATGTCAACACTTTCCACTACTGCTGTGTTGGAAAGCAAACTGCAGCCATCAAAGGATACTAATTTATCACTGTGTGGGACAGATATACCTTTATCTTATTTCGAAGGTCCACAGAGTTTGAGATGCCATGCTATGGTATGAATTTAGTATTGCTCTTAATTTAAGGGTCCAGTTTACCAGTAATTTGTAAGATGGAGCAGTGAAGGATGATACAACTGGACGAATAGGAACATCTTGTGTATGCAATTTAGGAAGTCCATACAGTCTAGGAGGCACTGGGTTCATATTAATTAACAGTTTTGCATCAGAATCAGAGAATATGCTTTTGCATGAATTGCTTGCACGTTTAACATCCTCTTTGAATAATTTAGTGGGGTCTTTAGGAAGGAGTTGGAAGCATGTGGTATTCAGGAAATCATTAACTTTATCCACATAATCAGGTTTGTACACAAGTACAATACTGTTGTCTTTATCAGATTTTGTGGCAATGATATCTTGTTGTTGTAATTTCTTTTTTCAGGATTTGAGGCTGTGAAAGTCAACAGCCCGTGGGATGTTGCACTCGAATCTCGTTTCTTTCTTTAGTGCTTTGGCAACTAAATATTTTGCAGTGGTAACTATCATTAGATCGTATTGAGTATCTATTTTCATAATCTCCAGGTGTTTTTGTGATGGAGGGTGGGGAGGAGCATAGTTTTTGATAGTGAAGTTTGTCACTGTGTTAGAGATCTTACTCATGATGTATTTTTGCGGCAGAACAGGAAATTATCTATGATTAGGAACGTGAGTGCATCTCTAAATTATATCGTAAACAAAAGTTTTCCCAACGTGTAATTAACATACCTAACTTGATTATGTTGCCAAATGAACAAAAAGTGTTTGAGAAAGGTTTTAAATATGCTCCATTTTCATTGGAATTGTCTATGTAATCCATATAAATTGTAGTTTCAATTGTTAAGGCTTTCTTCTAACTAGTGCTTGTATTACTTTTCATGTTTAATCTCTTGTAGTTGTTTCATCAAATATTCCTTTCATTTTGCTTGGGTCATTTGTTTTATGCAAATTGTTGCATAATCACTGTTTTGAGTATAATGTTAATGTTTTTTCCTGTTTGTTCCTTTTGTATTTCTGTATTGTTCAGCCCTTTACCTTTTAAAATGCAGGACCACCACACTCTCAAAGTTTGCATTTACTGTACATTCCCTAACAATCCTCCATTTTCCTGCATTTATTCATTTCTGTTTATCTTATTGATAGAGCTTAAGTTCCTTACATATTCTGTAGTTATATTGATAATTCTTTCTTCTTTTAATTGGTTTGTGTATCACTGTCTTATGTTTTATACCTCCTGAAGTAGCCTTGTCAAGTACTAATTTTATTAGTTTTGTTTATTAATAGACACTGTTATGTAGGCATGCTGTTCCTATTTTGTGTTAAAGTTTATTCCTGTCTATTCTATTTTTATTTATTTACTGTTCAATTTTTACTCTTTACATTGCACTGCCACGACCTTGTCAAAGATGTTACTTACTGTATGTTTTTGCTTCAATCTAAAAGTGTAGCTTGTCATCCAATGTCGATTACAAATATTGTAACATTTTTGGTGACAATACTCAGTAAATGTCTGAAGATGGTCTTGTAAGCCGAAAACCGATTAACACAATAAAAGTAGTACTGTAGAACAAAAGAAAACTAGTGCTTTTCATTTGTTATAATGTTCTACCAAGAACCGATGGAAGATTCAGTTAACATAATTGTATGTAGTTTACCTGGCCTTTGGTATATCCGCACTCAGTTTCTAGACAGTTCACCACTTCCGATTTTTAGAGGAATCAAGTAAAACACTGATCCTTACGTAAAGAAAGCAATCGTTAGAAAGTAACCCCCGATAAGTATGCAGCACAACCAACATACAGGTAACGTGGGTGCGACCTAAACTGACCAACGATACTAGAAAAACTACTGTAATTTACACTTACTTATGGCACACTACAGTAGGCTGTGGTAGTTCTATAGCTCTACTTGCAGCACTGCAGGTGCGTGCTCAGCCTGTCTGCACTTTTCTACTAGGGAGGGAGGGAGAGAGAGAGAAAGAGAGAGAGAGAGGTAATAAATTTTGCATGGCTTTGATGAAGTTTCCAAAGTAACGCAGTCAACCGAGACCAAAAAAGGTTGACCAGGGGGTAAAATTTTTTTACTGTAGTAGAGAGGGAAATTTGTAGTAAGGTTCTACGGGATCAAACTGCTGAGATCATCGGTCCTTAGGTTTACACAGTAATTAAATTAACTTAACCTAATTTATCTTAAGGACAGCACACAGACCCAAGCACGAGAGAGGACTCGAACCTCCGACGTGGGGACCGGCGCGGTAAGGCGCCTTAGACCGCACGGCTACCCTGTGCGGCAGTAGAGAGGGAGTGTCGTGAACAACATACCAATAATCCTGACTGGTGAGATGTGAAGTTTAGGGAGGGGGGGGGGGAGGGGGAGAGTTGTTGCAGGGAAAAATTTTATCGCAAAAAATTAAACTACATTAAATTTCCTTCAGAGTAAGTCACATTCATTCCTTCTCTAGGACTAAGAGTTCCCACGTTGCAGGGGGTGGAAAAATCGAAGATTATTAAAAATAGTCTCTTAATGGTATAAAATTAATATTTATTGTTAAATGAAATGAGTTACGAGAAAATATTAAATGTGTGTACCACATCTAAATGCAGTATGCAACTTAGAGCAGGTGTAGCGTGCACTAACAAATACATTCGCGCATACCAAACTGCATTATACAGATGAACGAAAGCTATTTTCCCACCGAAGGGACGAGTGAACAACCTAAACATTAGGAGATGGTTCGTCTACTAAGGGAAGAGGTATTTATGCTCTTACATGCACCTTTTAATTTTAAACCAGTGACCGATGAAATTCAGTCAGTGAATAAAAAAGACAAATGAAAGTAAGTGATATATTTTTTAGCTGGAGTCAGGGCGATTATGACTAACGTAAGTCACACTTTTTAAATGATTTAATCAGAATAGTCGAGATTTCGAGCACCCACCAGGTTAGCCGAGAGCGCTAATGTGCAGCTTCCTGGACTCGGGGAGGCGCGCCGGCCCCGGATCGAATCCGCCCGGTGGATTACCGACGTGGGCTAGTGTGCCAGCCAGCCTGGATGTGGTTTTTAGGTGGTTTTGCACATCCCACTAGGTGAATTACATGACTCGCAGACGTGTGAAACACGTTCGCACTATTTCATGGTTTACACTAGACGCAGACAGCTGGGGTACAGTGATTCCGTCACGAGGGGTGTGGGGTGGAGGCAAGAAGGGTATTCGGCCGCTCCTTTAGATTAGCCATGCCAAATCCGATTGTAACAATGCCGACCCTGCGAGCACTGCGGGACAAAGGCACAAGCAAAAGAAGAAGTCGAGATTTCGAGCGCTAGCTCAACACAGCATTCATCGATTCAAAATAACAAATGAAAGATTAGATCTTAGTATCATGGAGCTGGAATCTGTTAGATATTATACCAAGAACAAACTGAATTTGTCACGGGTCTAGTGGTGCATGTAGAGCAGTTTGCACCCAAATTATATACGAGAATCCAAAGAATTATGTAGTGCACTGATATCTCGAAAACAAGGAACGAAAGCAAGGAAACTGAATTCCAAAATGCCTTACTCAGTACACACACATCGAGCGGCACTTTGCCGCATAATGGATCTTACCAGGCCGCCGCCACCGGCAAAAAACCACGAAAAAGCCTCTGTATGCTCTCAGCTCAGCGAGTCACGTGACGAACTACCTTAGTCAAAAGTCCATCTTCGGGCAACCACATTTGGTCACAAATCGTCCTATATGCTAAACTTTAAAATTATATCCATCAAAATTATTTATAAGAATTATTAAAATGTTCTTCCTTTCATTCATAAAAATTCTCACTTTTTGTTTTAATTCGTTGTGTCGAACCCATACACACTAGTCAAGAGTCTGCGTTATTCAAATGTCTTATCTTTTATATTACTGAGTTTCAACTTTTCATTCAACAAACCTACACTGATAAGCCAAAACATGGTGGCGTTGCGGGCATGTGAGGCGATAACAAAAGTATGTAAGCGGAGCAGACAAGAGTGAGGGATCACCCTGGCGAAGGTAAAGGCTGCCTGCAAATGAGAAAGTCCATAGAGATAAGCGACTTTGACAAAGCGCCGATTGTTATTAGGCAGGGCCTGTGAACGAGTATCTCGAAAACGGCGAAGATGGTCGAATGTTCACGTGCCACTGTCGTGAGCATCTACGTAAAGAGGTAGGACAGTGAAACTACCACTAGCCGCTATATGGTTGGACGTCCACGACTTTTCACAGAACGTGGGATTCGTAGGCTTGTTTGCTCTGTAAAGTAGAACAGGCAGTGATCCGTGGCATCTCTACCGAAAGAGCACAATGCTGGTGCACGCACAAGTGTTTCGGATCATACAGTTCATCGTAGATTGTTGAAATAGAGTTTCGCGGTAGACCACCCCAACAAGTAGACGCAACGACATCGTCAGTTACGACTGCAGTGGGCAAGAGGCCACCGGGATTCGACCGTCGGTCTATGGAAACGTGAAGGCTCGTCGGCTGTATCACATTTTTGCTACACTAGGTCGATGGTAGTCTTCATAAACGCCGTCATCGAGGTGAACGGCGGCTCGAAACCTGCAGCGCGCAACGGACGGGGACTGGTGGAAGTATTCTGCTATGAGAGACATTCCCCTGCGCTTGCGTGGGATCTGTGGTAGTGAGAGCCATAATCGTGCTACAGTGTTTTGAGGAGCGTTATAGTGAACTGACGTTGATGTGTCGGCGACCATTTCGCCTGATGTAAATCCTGCGGAATCCATCTGTGTCGCTAACGCGTGCCATCACCGTACACGTTAATCAGCGAATCCTTATTTACGCGAAATACATGACCTGTGTGTAGACATCTATATCTACATACTTCTACAAACCTACCAACAAACTGTCGGATACCTGGTACTCAGAATCAGTGATGTACTTGGTTCCAAAGGTGGACAAACAAGCTGTTGAAATGGTTCAAATGGCTCTGACTTAACATCTAAGGTCATCAATCCCCTAGAACTTAGAACTACTTAAACCTAAGGACATCAGACACATCCATGCCCGAGGTAGGATTCGAACCTGAGACCGTAAAAACGCGCGGTTCAGACTGAAGCGCGTAGAACCGCTCGGCCACACCGGCCGGCAAACAAGCTGTTAAACAGGTGGTTATAACGTTTCGGTTCATCAGTGTATAGTCAAATTACATTAATATTAATGTAGAAATTTAACTGTTTCCGAATCAGTTTCCCCTCCTCTTGTCGGAAAATTCTCGGTACAATTCCTCACAATACTCATGTTCAGCGGACGATACTGCTACAGGTGTGGTATCTGTGTTAGGCCTATTATGTGTTAACGTAGCCCGTTATCGTAAAAGGAGAAGCGAACCGTGTTGAGCGATAAATAGCGCTCTGGGGTTGTGACAGGGTAGAAGAGGGGAGAGGAGGTTAGAAGTGCAACGGAAGATAGGTCGCCAGATTGCGGTCATCCACTTACCCGTCCGTAGGTCTGCTAAATGAAGAGTGAGCGGGCGATTCCCCACTCTTTCTACCGCACTGTATCAGTATAGGGTGTCCCACAAAATTGTACCAACCCTTCTGCTGCTCACCTATTGAATCACTGATGGCGCAGTGTGTAGACAAGCCTAGGGGTGTTTATTTTCAGCGATGTGTGTTAACAATACATGAAATACAGATATGAGTTACTAATAATAACAACACAAGAAGCACATATGGTCAGAATCTACATAATATTTGCAGACTGTTCTACACTGAGAGCAATTGATTCTTAGTCATCGTGTATGGTAGTTTTAGTGTTCTTTCGAGAAAGGCGACTTCCTGCACCATGAACGCTGTTCGCTTTTCAGTTTGCAGACAGCCTGTATCTTCCCAGCATTTCCTGTCCAGTTCTCAAACTGAGTAGACAAAATAACTTCACTGAGCTCGTGTTTATATGCTGGGTTTACGTTGCGGTCCATTAAGTGAATAATTTCTTGCAATTGTTAAGTGAGCAGCAAAATGTGCTGGTACCCTGTCATGCTTGTACCGTATTCCCCAACAATAGACTGTGGGTGCAATTTGAAAATAATTAAATGGGGACTTTATGGAAAAGTTTACACTTCCAGTTTTTTGTACTAATTAGTGCAACATTTCGTACTGTTGTCTCGTAACTACACTGTCTCAGTTTTCTTGTAAACGAACCGTTTGTGGATACTTTCATCCGCGTCACTTTCGGTGTTAATTCTGATACACCCGGTACATTCAGCTGATATGATACATATGTCTGGCTTTCGTAAACAGCACAGCACAAACATTGCATTAATTAAGGTAACTGATGAACTGAAATATGCAGCGGACAACCGTGGGGCCATAATTTTGTCAGTACGATATTTCAACCGAGCATCTTATGCCTTCAACTTTCACATGCGGTACTGCTCAGAAAAATGCAACAGCTAAAATTTTGAGAGAGTACGCTGGACTGGTTTGAAAATCACTTGAAAAACATACAGCAACGTGTTGCCTGTGGGAATGAAATGTCATTTAACTCTCAGGAATGTCCCAGCGGTGAGTGCTAAGACTAATATTGTTGCCCTTGTATGTCAAAGGAATCTCGTCGGTTCTGTCCTCCTGTAAATATTTCATTTGTCAACGGCCTCTAACTTTGCCTCAGTGCCAGAGCTGAAGATATCAGCTCTTCGATCGTCTTGATGAATGACAATCTGTTGGTAAGAAGCGGGCAAACTACATGTGAAGATATTCCAAGTAATATTACTATCCCATCATAAACCGACAAATTCAGAATGGTTTGAACATTTACCTCCTACTCTCCTTGACGGTATTCCAGTACCGTATCAGAAGATAGTAACAGTTTGGGTATGAACTGAATGACAATCTCAACTGGGTAGAAAATACTGTTCCCACAGGAAGGAACAGTTCCTCTAGCTTCTATGCCTTCAAAACACTTCTGAACATATTTCCACGGGATATGAAGCGTAAACTTGTCCAATCATTCGTTATACCGAACCTACACTACGGCGACGTAATCCAACACGGACGTCTAGCGAGAGAACTAAGTGGTTGGTTCTGATCACGATTGCTTGTGTGCTCTTCACCTGTAACGTCTGTTTGGTTACGTCAGTGCTTTACGCTCCCAATTAGTTTGGTTTGCCATCAGTCAAGTTACATGTCACACGCTGTGTCTACCTCATCGATTCCTCAGTGCGTGTTGCCTGTGGGAATGAAATGTCATGTAAAAGCATGAACTCTCAGGAAACTCCCAGCGGTGAGTGCTAAGACTAATATTGTTTTCCTTGTATGTCAAAGGCATCTCGTCTGTTCTGTCCTCCTGTAAATATTTTATTTGTCAACGGCCTCTAGCTTTGCCTCAGTGCCAGAGCTGAAGATATCAGCTCTGCGATCGTCCTGATGAATGACAATCTGTTGGTAAGAAGCGGGCAAACTGCATGTGAAGATATTCCAAGTAATATTAATATCCCATCATAAACCGACAAATTCAGAATGGTTTGAACATTTGCCTCCTACTCTCCTTGACGGTATTCCAGTACCGTATCAGAAGATAGCAACAGTTTGGGTATGAACTGGATGACAATCTCAACTGGGCAAAAAATACTGTTCCCACGGGAAGGAACAGTTCCTCTAGCTTCTATGCCCTCAAAACACTTCTGAACATATTTCCACTGGATATGAAGCGTAAACTTGTCCAATCATTCGTTATACCGAACCTACACTACGGCGACGTAATCCAACACGGACGTCTAGCGAGAGAACTAAGTGGTTGGTACTGACCACGATTGCTTGTGTGCTCTTCACCTGTAACGTCTGTTTGGTTATGTCAGTGCTTTACGCTCCCAATTAGTTTGGTTTGCCATCAGTCAAGTTACGTGTCACACGCTGTGTCTACCTCATCGATTCCCCAGTGCGCATGCGCTAGTACCACGCATCAGAGATTACCTGTCGTCTCATCGTAGTAAAAGTACAAGTCCTCACCGATGTAATATCCTAGCTGTGCTGATCCATGAAACTTCCAACTCTGTCGTTGGTGGCCGCCTCTACGCAGCACTTTACAATGTCTTGTTGCTTTTAAGAAGAGGCTGAAACAATTTCTTTTGTCATCCTCACAACATTGTCCCAAATAATTAAGGTATATGACCAATTTTCCCTGCGTCAAACAGTAAAGCAAGCGTTCCGATCTTCTCAATTTGCGTTCTTTAGCTGGCCGTGGTGGCCGAGCGGTTCTAGGCACTTCAGTCCGGAACCACGCGGCTGCTAAGGTCGCAGGTTCGAATCCTGCCTCGAGCATGGATGTGTGTGATGTCTTTAGGTTAGTTAGGTTCAAGTAGTTCTAAGTTTAGGGGACTGACGACCTCAGCTGTTAAGGGGGATAGGACGTCAAACTGGCCGACTTGGAGCAAGAGAGGCACCACGGGACATTTTAATTTCCACTGTCTATAATTTTACAAATAAATTCATAAAACTTTGTCAGCATGACCAGGAAGGATTCAGAATTCACACTCATAGCAGAGGAAGTTTGAAAACATAGCGAAATAATTTTTTTTTACTTGTGAAATTTCATCATTTCTTTCACTTACATTCACTGCATTTGTTGCTATAGGCACACTTTTCTTCATAAGTGAGAGAGATTCTTCGATGAATTTTGCATAGCGTACAAACCATACTTAAAGGTGTATGAAACTCTAGGATTTTCAAAATCTATTAAAAACTGTGGTAAAATTTGAGGTAATCAACTATAAAATTTGTGATTTTTCTAAACATGAAGTTTAAAATATAACAGCTCATTCGTTTTTTCATAAATTAAATAAATTCTAGAGTTTCATACACCTATAAGTATGGTATGTATGCTGTGCAAAATTCATCGAAGAATCTCTCTAACTTAGGAAGAAGAGTGTACCTATAGCAACAAATGCTGCCATTAGCAAGTGAAAAAGATGATGAAATTTGACACGTAAAAAAATTTATTTCGTTATGTTTTCGACCTTCCACTGCAATGAGTGTGAATCCTGAATCCTTCGTGGTGATGCTGACAAAGTTTTATGAATTTATTTGTAAAAGTATTGACACTGGTTACTAAAATGTCCTGTGATGCCTCTCCTGCTTCAAGTCGGCCCGTTTGACGTCCTACCCCCCTTAAGTCCCATAGTGCTTAGAGCCATTTGAACCAATTTTTGCGCTCTTTATACTTCCGCTTCTCACTCAGTTACGTCGCTTTCTTTTCCCCTGTCTTTCTTTAATTACAGTTTATCACGTTCCTCTTTTTAAGTCTCGTCCACCCTTTATCTCATATCCATTCCTTCTGGAGCCACCTTCCTATAATTTGTATTTATCGTTGCACTTCTCGTGAACGAATGTCTAGCGTCTGGTTTTTTGCACTACAGCAATTTCTAAACCTTAGCCCCAAACTAGATGTAACGTGTAACGTGCTTATTGTTTATGTGCGATGTCAAAGACAATCCAAGAAAAATAACATTATTAATAATAATAAAATCAATGCACCACGAAGGAATTAGCCAAATGGCTGGAAATGCATATGTGTGATGTACATGTACAGACAAACAAACTGTTATAATTCAACAAAAAAGTGGATGATTCATTCAAGAGAAAGAGCTTCAGGGACTGAGCTTGTCAGTAAAGTTTTGTTCCAACTCTGGTCCTTATGCGAGCAGTTATTCACCTTGGCACTGATTCATCGAATTATTGGATGTTATCCTGAAAGATATCGTGCCAGATTCTGTAAAATCAGTGTGTTATGCTACATCTACATCTACATCTACATACGTACTCCGCAATCCACCATACGGTGTGTGGCGGAGGGTACCTCGTACCACAACTAGCATCTTCTCTCCCTGTTACACTCCCAAACAGAACGAGGGAAAAATGACTGCCTATATGCCTCTGTACGACCCCTAATCTCTCTTATCTTATATTTGTGGTCTTTCCGCGAAATGTAAGTTGGCGGCAGTAAAATTGTACTGCAGTCAGCCTCAAATGCTGGTTCTCTAAATTTCATCAGTAGTGATTCACGAAAAGAACGCCTCCTTTCCTCCAGAGACTCCCACCCGAGTACCTGAAGCATTTCCGTAACACTCGCGTGATGATCAAACCTACCAGTAACAAATCTAGCAGCCCGCCTCCGAATTGCTTCTATGTCCTCCCTCAATCCGACCTGATAGGGATCCCAAACACTCGAGCAGTACTCAAGAATAGATCGTATTAGTGTTTTATAAGCGGCCTCCTTTACAGATGAACCACATCTTCCCAAAATTCTACCAATGAACCGAAGACGACTATCCGCCTTCCCCACAACTACCATTACATGCTTGTCCCACTTCATATCGCTCTGCAATGTTACGGCCAAATATTTAATCGACGTGACTTTGTCAAGCGCTACACTACTAATGGAGTATTCAAAAATTACGTGATTCTTTTTCGTATTCATCTGCATCAATTTACATTTACCTATATTTAGAGTTAGCTGGCATTCCATACACCAATCACAAATCCCATCCAAGTCATCTGGTATCCTCCTACAGTCGCTTACCGACGACACCTTCCCGTACACCACAGCATCATCAGCAAACAGCCGCACATTGCTATCCACCCTATCCAAAAGATCATTTATGTAGATAGAAAACAACAGCGGTCCTACCACACTTCCCTGGGGCACTCCAGATGATACCCTCACCTCCGATGAACACTCACCATAGAGGACAACGTACTCGGTTCTGTTACTCAAGAAGTCTTCGAGCCACTCACATATTTGGGAACCAATCCCATATGCTCGTACCTTAGTTAGGAGTCTGCAGTGGGGCACCGAGTCAAACGCTTTCCGGAAGTCAAGGAATATGGCATCCGTCTGATACCCTTCATCCATGGTTCGCAAGATATCATGTGAGAAAAGGGCGAGTTGCATTTCGCAGGAGCGATGCTTTCTAAAGCCGTGCTGATGCATGGACAGCAACTTCTCTGTCTCAAGGAAATTCATTATATTCGAACTGAGACTATGTTCGAGAATCCTGCAACAAACCGATGTTAAGGATATTGGTCTGTAATTTTGAGGATCCGTCCTTCTACCCTTCTTATATACAGGTGTCACCTGCGCTTTTTTCCAGCCGCTCGGGGCTTTACGTTGGGCAAGAGATTCGCGATAAATGCAAGCTAATCCTTATCCTGCTATGAAAAGGAATGACACCCTGGATCATCACTCCCGATTGTCGGCCTGTATGATGGGCGATAGTCGGGTTGCTGTCCCACCGTTGTGCAGTGAGTCTTCATACATGTCCCCCCCCCCCCCCCCCCCCTGGAATCTAATTGACTGCAGTAGAATTGTCTTCAGTGATGAGTCCCTCTTCGACCTGACCCACAATGACCAGCGAAGACGTGTTTGGAGGCGATTCGCAAAGTGATGGGATACCAGCCTGAGTGTCACCCGCCAATAAGGGCCGGCGTCCAGGAGTGACTGTCTGTGGTGCCGTTCCATTTCACAGCGGGATCCATTTGATTGTCATGTGCGGCACCCTTACCGCACAGTTGTACGTTGACGATGTTCTATGATCCGTTTTGTGTCCGTCATGGCGAATCATCCCGGGCTTACATTTCAGCAAGATATTGCTGGCCTGCACATACGAGAGTTTCTACAGCTTGTATTAGTGCTTACCGAAGCCTATCTCGGCCAGCCGGATCTCTCCCCAGTTGAGAACGTTTGGAGCAATGTGGGCACCAATTGGACAGAATGTGGCACGGTACCCCTCAGGACGACATCCAACAACTCTGCCAATCAATGCCAAGCCAAGTAACTGCTTGCATAAAGGCCAGAGGCCGACAAAGGCGTTGTTGGCTCGCTCAGTTTGTGAAGCTCTTTCTCTTGAACAAATGATCCAATTTTTCTGAAGTTGTAATCATTTGTTTGTCCGCAAATTCTGGATAATTCCTTCGTGACGTGTCTTTTTTTAAAGTTTTTTGTCGGTAACTGTTACAGCGGTCATGTATTTGAGCTACAAGCTGTACATATACACCTTCATTCTCAACCGTCTTCAGTTTTAGCAACCATCATCAGGAAGAAGTATAAAATAAAGAAACACAAAAAACATGGGAAAAGAACAGAAAAAATCGAAGAATAAAAATTCCTTATAATTTCACTGAAATTTTACAGCTTAAGCAATAAAGTGTTTTGTTCATTGATTTACAATGTAGGTTTTTTGATAATAATGAGGGCTGCATCAACCCATAGCCTTATAGCAACCTTCTGCAATTATATACATATAGTTTTTGTTAATATCCAGAGAGAATATTCAAGTCACAAGGTGTTGCTGTCATGAACTTGTGATGTTTTATGTTTGTACCATGTGCATCGGTTTTATTATATTCTACTGGGATGGTTTTCGTGTAACCTGATTTTTGTAATCTCCTGATATAGACTGAATGAAAAACAGTTATAACATGCTATTCTATATATAATTATTATTATGTCCTGCTGTAATATATGTAACATGATGCTTACATCAATATTTTCAACAAGATATATATTTTAGTTCATAAATAAATTTACATACAACCTGAGATCTTGTGTTATAGGGAGCTCATACACAATGGTACTCTCTGTTTCTACGAAAATTGTAACGTTATTTCAAGCACAGTCACCTATTTGTATTCAAGTAATGATGGTCTTAAATAAGACAGACGTGTTGTAACATGTGTTACCCAAAGTATTATTAATGTTGTTAGGTACACAAGGTCTGAGTTTAGCGAATCTATTAAGCACTTTCGTGTTCGGCTGTTACCTGAAGATTAGCCATAAGTTTATTACTTCGGTTTATACTTATCTTTATTTGATTTATGGATTACATAAGTGATAACTGTCATTTAAATCCTTAGTTGCCTGGGGTCTAGGTTTAATAAGCCCATGTAACTGTGCTTGATTTTTGATGATTATAAGTTATGTTCAGGCATGTTGAACCCAAAGAGTTCCTGGAGGAATGTATACATATTCGCAAGTGTTGCTGTCAAATACTTATATTGACGTCTTATATTTGTTCCTGGTGCGTAAGTTTTATATTTTATTTGAACGGTCTTCATGTAATATAACATTTTTAGTCTTGTGATGTAATCTTAATGATTGACAGTTACAACTTGATTTTCTTTCTACAGATTTTACCGTACCCTTTTGTAACATATGTAGCTATATGTTTCAATCACTTTTAGACCTGAGTGGCTCTCGTTTTCGATTACTGTTATCTGTTATGAAATCTGTAAACTAAATGTCACACGTCACCCTACTGACGACTTTTACAAGTCTTTGATCATGAAAGAATCAATAATGGGGATGTTTCATTTTTATTATTGTTCTAAAACCGTGAAACGGAAAAAGAAGATTCCAGATTGAGATTTTCACTCTGCAGCGGAGTGTGCGCTGATATGAAACTTCCTGGCAGATTAAAACTGTGTGCCCGACCGAGACTCTAACTCGGGACCTTTGCCTTTCGCGGGCAAGTGCTCTACCAACTGAGATACCGAAGCACGACTCACGCCCGGTACTCACAGCTTTACTTCTGCCAGTACCTCGTCTCCTACCTTCCAAACTTTACAGAAGCTCTCCTGCGAACCTGCAGAACTAGCACTCCTGAAAGAAAGGATATAGCGGAAACATGGCTGAGCCACAGCCTGGAGGATGTTTCCAGAATGAGATTTTCACTCTGCAGCGGACTGTGCGCTGATACGAAACTTCCTGCCAGATTACAACTGTGTGCCCGACCGAGACTCGAACTCGGGACCTTTGCCTTTCGCGGGCAAGATGAAAATCTAATAGTCATGGAGAACTGGATACTGGAAGGAGTAGAAGAAAGGGCTACAGGACAATATGGGTTTGGTACTAGGAATGAGAGACGAGAAAGATAAGAGTTTTGCAATAAATTTCAGCTAGTAATAGGAAATATTCTCTTGAAGAATAATCGGAGGAGGAAATATACTTGGAAAAAGACGAGAGATACAGCAAGATTTCAGTTAGATTACATCATGGTCAGATAGAGATTCTGAAACCAGGTATCAAATTGTAAAGTGTACCAACGAGCATATGTAGACTCGAATCTCAATTTGATAGTGATGAAGAGTAGGCTGAAGTTTAAGAGACCAGTCGCGAAGAATCAATGCACAAAGAAGTAGAATACGGAAGTACTAAGGAATGAAGAGATATGCATGAAGTTCTGTAAAGCAACAGATACTGCGATAATGAATAGCTCAGTAGCCAGTACAGTGGAAGAGGACTGTCCATCTCTAAAAAGGGCAATCACAGAAGTTGGAAAGAAAAATGTAGGTGCAAGAAAGGTATCTGTGAAGAAACCATGGGTTACGGAAGGAATACTTCAGTAGCTCTATGAAAGAGGGAAGTACAAACATTTTTAGGGAAATTTATGAATACAGAAATACAGATCGCATATGCGCTAAATAAAAAGGAAATGCAGGGAACCTAAAGCAAAATGGTCGCGTGACAAATGTGAAGAAATCGAAAAAGAAATGATTTTTGGAAGGAGTGGTTCAGCTTATAGAAAAGCAAAACAACCGTCTGTAAAATAAAAAGCAAGGGCGGTGACATTTAGAGTGCAATGGGAATTCCATTTTTAAATGCAGAGGAGACAGCGGATATGTGGTAAGAGTACACTGAAGACTACTATGAGGGGGCGGGCTTGTGTGATGACGTGATAGAAGAAGAAACAGTACTTGACAGGAAGACATAGTGGATCCAGTATTAGAAACAGGATTTATAAGAGCTTTGAATGATTTAATATCAAATAAGACAGAAGAGATAGACAACATTCTATTAGAATTTCTAAAATCATACGGGGAAGGGGCAACAAAATGACTATTCACCTTAATGTGTAGAATGTATGAGTCTCGTGATATACCATCTTTCGGAAAATCAAGATCCACACAAGTATCGCACAATTACCTTAACATCTCATACATCCAAGTTAATGACAATAATACAGAGAAGAATGAAAAGAAAATTGAGGATGTGTTTACATGACGAAAAGTTTGGCTTCAAGAATGGTGAAGGCACCAGAGAGTCAGTACTGACGTTGATGAGGATGGTAATGGAACCAAACCTAACGAAAAATCAAGTCACGTTGCGTGATACTTGCATTCCGCAAACCCTTGGCAGGCATGCTCAACTTGAAAATGGCACCTGTATCTTTTGTGAAAGACGCTTACGACCGTTTGAATTAGCAAATATCCCTACAAAATTTCTGATTATTGGTTAACTTTAACTTGAAAGTTTGAATAACGTAACTGGAATGGTAACGGAAATAAGACGTTGCTGTGAGACAAAGAATTTTAGTATAACAACAACATTTTATTTAATAAAATCATGAAAATAATTCCTTGATCACTCACTTTACTTAATAGTACAGTTATATGGAATGCTGGCCTGTCATCAGTGATACAAAAAAAAAATCAATTTTATGGATCCTGACTATCTGTCCTAAGTAAGATGACCATAGGAGCCATCACACAGAGCGTCTATACTCACCAGAGTCTCAGCAGGGAATGCCTAACCGTCCCCCTAGTCCGGGGTCCACACACGGTGGCCGAAAGGGTTCAGGAAGTCTGCACAGCGACTATTTGCCAACATAACGGGGCCTGCTAACGCGCGGGGAACTTATGTCTCTCTGGTCCAGTGCAGTCGCACTCTAATACAGTGTTTGGCTAAACTGCATCTCTACATTCAGAGAACCCACAGCAGACAGCCCACGCATACGTCAGCAGACGACCCGCATTCACATTTGCAGACTATATTAAGAGTGATAATATAACATAATGCGGGGTTAAAATTCCCTGAGTGTCGGAAGGACACCCAGGTGTGTTTTGAGCATGTGACTCTTGTAACAAGTCGTGTACCGGCTCACGTGGAGCCGTTACAACGTTCATAGCATCCTCAACGTGGAAAAAACGTTCGAGAGAGTCAAATGAAAATAAGGACTAAGCTGTAGGAAAAGAAGTATTTTATAGTACTATACAGTATGAACAAGAGCCAAGAGGGATCAGTAAGGGTGGAAGATGATGAACGAAGTGCTCGGATTAAATAGGGAATAAGACAAGGATGTAGTACTCGGATTAAATAGGGTGTAAGATAAGGGAGTAGTGCTCGGATTAAATAGGATGTAAGACAGGGATGTAATTTTTCGCTCCCACTTTTCAATCTATACATAAAATAAGTAATGACTAAAATAAAAGAAAGACTGATGAGTGGAACTAAAATTCAAGGCGAAAGCATATGAATGATAAGATTCGCTGATGATATTGCTGTACTCAGTGAAAGGGAAGAAGAATGACATGATCTGCTGAATGAAACGAACGGTCTAATGAGAACAGAAGATGGATTGAGAGTAAATCGATGAAAGACGGAAGTAATGAGGTGTAGTAGAAATGAGAAGAGCGAGAAACTTAACATCAGAGGATTGGTGATCACAAAGTAGATGAAGCTACGGAATTCTGCTACCTATGCAGCTAAATAGCCCATGATGGAAGAGCAAGAAGGACATCAAAAGCAGACGAGCATTGGCAAAAAGGGCATTCTGTCAACGAGAAATCTACTGGTATCGAACACAGGCCTTAATTTGAGGAAGAAATTTCCGAGAATGTACTTTTGGAACACAGGATTGTACGATAGTGAGACAGAGGCTGTGAAAATCATTACGGAAGAGAATCGAAGTATTTGAGATGTGGTATTACAGTAGAATGCTGAAAAGTAGATGGACTGGTAAGATAAGGAGTGAGAAGATTCTCCTTAGAATCGGTGAGGAAAGGAGCGGTACGCTGAGATAAAGAGGTTAACACAGGAGAGCATTTCGTGGTGGACAGCAACAAACCAGTCAAAGACTGATGACCAGAAAAAAAAGAAAAAGAAAAAGGCGGGTGAGTCATTCACCTTGGTCTCCACGGGACATGTGGTAGTGGTGACAGGCACCACGGCAGCTGCGGATTATGTGAACATTATTAATGACTACCTGGATCACGCTTGACGTCTTCACCGTAAGATATGGCATCTTACAGCGTGGTATCTGTACATATCAACAGCTACCAGGTGCTACAGTGGTCTGAAGAGCACGTTAACGTATTGGCCACCAAATGCACCTCAATTGAACCATTTTGGACAACATGGTTGTGGAGAGAAGCAGCGATTAGTATGATTAATCAATAATTCAAAAATAGTCTTAATCGCATTTATTATTATTATTATCATTATTATACCGTCAACCGGTTTCAACCCGATGTAGGGGACATAGTTTCCTGCCGTTATAATGGTAAGACATTTAGGAACTAGGTTTTAAATTGTAAGACATTTCCAGGGGCAGATGTGGACTCTGACCACAATCTATTGGTTATGAACTGTAGATTCAAACTGAAGAAACTGCAAAAAGGTGGGAATTTAAGGAGATGGGATCTGGATAAACTGACTAAACCAGAGGTTGTACAGAGATTCAGGAAGAGCGTAAGGGAACAAATGGCAGGAATGGGGGAAAGAAATACAGTAGAAGAAGAATGGGTAGCTTTGAGGGATGAAGTAGTGAAGGCAGCAGAGGATCAGGTAGGTAAAAAGACGAGGGCTAGTAGAAATCCTTGGGTACCAGAAGAAATATTGAATTTAATTGATGAAAGGAGAAAATATAAAAATGCAGTAAATGAAGCAGGCAAAAAGGAATACAAACGTCTCAAAAATGAGATCGACAGGAAAGGCAAAATGGCTAAGCAGGGATGGCTAGAGGATAAATGTAAGGATGTAGAGGCTTATCTCACTAGGGGTAAGATGGATACTGCATACAGGAAAATTAAACAGACCTTTGGAGAAAAGAGAACCACTTGTATGAATATTAAGAGCTCAGATGGAAACCCAGTTCTAAGCAAAGAAGGGAAAGCAGAAAGGTGGAAGGAGTATATAGAGGGTCTATATAAGGGCGATGTACTTGAGGGAAATGGAAGAGGATGTAGATGAAGATGAAATGAGAGATATGATACTGTGTGAAGAGTTTGACAGAGCACTGAAAGACCTGAGTCGAAACAAGGCCCCCGGAGCAGACAACATTCCATTAGAACTACTGACGGCCTTGGGAGAGCCAGTCCTGACAAAACTCTACCATCTGGTGATCAATATATATGAGACAGGCGAAATATTCTTAGACTTCAAGAAGAATATAATAATTCCAATCCCAAAGAAAGCAGGTGTTGACAGATGTGAAAATGACAGAATTATCAGTTTAATAAGTCACAGCTGCAAAATACTAACGCGAATTCTTTACAGACGAATGGAAAAACTAGTAGAAGCCGACCTAGGGGAAGATCAGTTTGGATTCCGTAGAAATATTGGAACACGTGAGGCAATACTGAACCTACGACTTATCTTAGAAGCTAGATTAAGGAAAGGCAAACCTACGTTTCTAGCATTTGTAGACCTAGAGAAAGCTTTTGACAATGTTGACTGGAATACTCTCTTTCAAATTCTGAAGGTGGCAGGGATAAAATACAGGGAGCGAAAGGCTATTTACAATTTGTATAGAAACCAAATGGCACTTATAAGAGTCGAGGGACATGAAAGGGAAGCAGTGGTTGGGAAGGGAGTGAGACAGGGTTGTAACCTCTCCCCAATGTTATTCAATCTGTATATTGAGCAGGCAGTGAAGGAAACAAAAGAAAAATTCGGAGTAGGTATTAAAATCCATGGAGAAGAAATAAAAACTTTGAGGTTCGCCGATGACATTGTAATTATGTCAGAGACAGCAAATGACTTGGAAGAGCAGTTGAATGGAATGGATACTGTCTTGAAGGGAGGATATAAGATGAACATCAACAAAAGCAAAACGAGGATAATGGAATGTAGTCGAACTAAGTCGGGTGATGTTGAGGGTATTAGATTAGGAAATGAGACACTTATTGTAGTAAAGGAGTTTTGCTATTTGGGGAGCAAAATAACTTATGATGGTCGAAGTAGAGAGAATATAAAATGTAGACTGGCAATAGCAAGGAAAGCGTTTCTGAAGAAGAGAAATTTGTTAACATCGAGTATAGATTTAAGTGTCAGGAAGTCGCTTCTGAAAGTATTTTTATGGAGTGTAGCCATGTATGGAAGTGAAACATGGACGGTAAATAGTTTAGACAAGAAGAGAATAGAAGCTTTCGAAATGTGGTGCTACAGAAGAATGCTGAAGATTATATGGGTAGATCACATTAATGAGGAGGTGTTGAAGAGGACTGGGGAGAAGAGAAGTTTGTGGCACATCTTGACTAGAAGAAGGGATCGGTTGGTAGGACATGTTCTGAGGCATCAAGGGATCACCAATTTAGTATTGGAGGGCAGCGTGGAGGGTAAAAATCGTAGAAGGAGACCAAGAGATGAATACACCAAGCAGATTCAGAAGGATGTAGGTTGCAGTAGGTACTGGGAGATGAAGAAGCTTGCACAGGATAGAGTAGCATGGAGAGCTGCATCAAACCAGTCTCAGGACTGAAGACCACAACAACAAGAATTATTATAGTATGTACAACGGTATGTGTGCAATTTTACTCTGTAGATGCCATACGCTAAATAAATAAAAGACCACAACAACAAACAGTGTAGACAGGAGTGACACCACCAGCAGTCGACCAATGGTGTAAACTCCCAGAAGATGACCCCTACGTTGGGTTCAAATGGTTCAAATGGCTCTGAGCACTATGGGACTCAACTTCTGAGGTCATTAGTCCACTAGAACTTAGAAGTAGTTAAATCTAACTAACCTAAGGACATCACACACATCCATGCCCGAGGCAGGATTCGAACCTGTGACCGTAGCGGTCTCGCGGTTCCAGACTGCAGCGCCTCGAACCGCACGGCCACTTCGGCCGGGCCCTACGTTGTGTTGAAACCGGTTGGCGGTATAATAATAATAAATGAGATGAAGACTGTTTTTGAATTATTGAACTGAAACTGATGGAGCTTTGGCTCATCATTGTGAATAATCCGCATATTACATACTATTTCCCGATTAAAATTAGTTGATAATTAATACCCGATTTCCTCCAATCAGAGCGTTCAGCGCCACGCCCGAAGCGTTCTGCGTTGCCTAATTGCCACTTTGAAATTCTTGTTCGGCTTTCCTTCTTGATATTTTTGAATCCCGAATCCTGTGTCTGCCGCTTTTATTTCGTGTTTCATCACACTTAACACACACGCACACAGACACACACACACACACACACACACACACACACACACACACACACACTCACACTCACACACACACACTCACACACACAATGATGCTAACGAAATGCACACGTTTCACACACAACACTAACCAAATACTACTGAATCCCTCAGCAGAAGACGCGATTCAGCATCACGTATACATTTATTGTAATCACAGAGATTCGCTTACATTGGATAAGCTTCGCACGGCTTTGCAAGAAGCAGATTTTTTGAAGGCTGCAACTCATCGTCGTGACTGGGTCGTTGAAGTCGTAAATACACTCCTGGAAATTGAAATAAGAACACCTTGAATTCATTGTCCCAGGAAGGGGAAACTTTATTGACACATTCCTGGGGTCAGATACATCACATGATCACACTGACAGAACCACAGGTACATAGACACAGGCAACAGAGCATGCACAATGTAGGCACTAGTACAGTGTATATCCACCTTTCGCAGCAATGCAGGCTGCTATTCTCCCATGGAGACGATCGTAGAGATGCTGGATGTAGTCCTGTGGAACGGCTTGCCATGCCATTTCCACCTGGCGCCTCAGTTGGACCAGCGTTCGTGCTGGACGTGCAGACCGCGTGAGACGACGCTTCATCCAGTCCCAAACATGCTCAATGGGGGACAGATCCGGAGATCTTGCTGGCCAGGGTAGTTGACTTACACCTTCTAGAGCACGTTGGGTGGCACGGGATACATGCGGACGTGCATTGTCCTGTTGGAACAGCAAGTTCCCTTGCCGGTCTAGGAATAGTATAACGATGGGTTCGATGACGGTTTGGATGTACCGTGCACTATTCAGTGTCCCCTCGACGATCACCAGTGGTGTACGGCCAGTGTAGGAGATCGCTCCCCACACCATGATGCCGGGTGTTGGCCCTGTGTGCCTCGGTCGTATGCAGTCCTGATTGTGGCGCTCACCTGCACGGCGCCAAACACGCATACGACCATCATTGGCACCAAGGCAGAAGCGACTCTCATCGCTGAAGACGACACGTCTCCATTCGTCCCTCCATTCACGCCTGTCGCGACACCACTGGAGGCGGGCTGCACGATGTTGGGGCGTGAGCGGAAGACGGCCTAACGGTGTGCGGGACCGTAGCCCAGCTTCATGGAGACGGTTGCGAATAGTCCTCGCCGATACCCCAGGAGCAACAGTGTCCCTAATTTGCTGGGAAGTGGCGGTGCGGTCCCCTACGGCACTGCGTAGGATCCTACGGTCTTGGCGTGCATCCGTGCGTCGCTGCGGTCCGGTCCCAGGTCGACGGGCACGTGCACCTTCCGCCGACCACTAGCGAGAACATCGATGTACTGTGGAGACCTCACGCCCCACGTGTTGAGCAATTCGGCGGTACGTCCACCCGGCCTCCCGCATGCCCACTATACGCCCTCGCTCAACTGCACATACGGTTCACGTCCACGCTGTCGCGGCATGCTACCAGTGTTAAAGACTGCGATGGAGCTTCGTATGCCACGGCAAACTGGCTGACACTGACGGCGGCGGTGCACAAATGCTGCGCAGCTAGCGCCATTCAACGGCCAACACCGCGGTTCCTGGTGTGTCCGCTGTGCCGTGCGTGTGATCATTGCTTGTACAGCCCTCTCGCAGTGTCCGGAGCAAGTATTGTGGGTCTGACACACCGGTGTCAATGTGTTCTTTTTTCCATTTCCAGGAGTGTACAATAGCCTTACGCTGTGTAATCGCTTAGTGTGGTGGTTAGCATACAAACTTGGTGTTCGTAAGTTCGAATTTCATTCGCATCGAAATTTTTTATTTTTCTAAATCTAATTAAAAAGTTTTGATTATTATTAATGAATTAATTGATTTTAAATGTAATTTTTTATTTGTAATACTTTACCTGGACATTTTCATCATCGTATTAATCCTTTTATTTGCACTTATCTTCTTCCTATCATTCTTTTTTCGTCTGGAATCTGCATGTGGCACATATAATCCGTAACCAAGTGCCAACCAGAACTACTGATCGGTTGGCAACGCGGCCGAATGAGAATAGGCAGTTACAGGTAACCAGTGACAGCGAGAGATTTTTGTGGATGCGCTGCGTTTCACGAAGTTGTGGTTATGTTAGGGCATGAATTTAAATTCAAGGCTACAAGACGCGTCGTCTGCCGCAGTTCGATCATTCTTCACTGAACATCAGCTGTCGACAGAGCATCTCCCATTTCCATTATAGCTCGCTGCAGCCACTTCCACCAAACGTTAGACGTTAAGAGCATTTGTGAACACGGGCGGTAGCTGGCAGCGGATGTGGCAACACTGTAGCGACAAGTGACAGAAGTCAGTTATCAAGTACACTATTGGCCATTAAAATTGCTACACCAAGAAGAAATGCGTAGGATAAGCAGGTACTCACTGGACAAATATATTATACTAGAACTGACGTCTGATTACATTTTCACGCAATTTGGGTGCATGGATCCTGAGAAATCAGTACCCATAACAACCACTTTTGGCCGTAATAACGGCCGTGATACGACTGGGCATTGAGTCAAACAGAGTTTGGATGGCGTGTACAGGTACACCTGCCCATGCAGCTTCAACACGATACCACAGTTCATCAAGAGTAGTGACTGGCGTATTGTGACGAGCCAGTTGCTCGGCCACCATTGACCATACGTTTTCAATTGGTGAGAGATCTGGAGAATGTGCTGGCCAGGGCAGCAGTTGAACATTTTCTGTATCCAGAAAGGCCCGTACAGGACCTGCAACATACGGTCGTGCATTATCTTGCTGAAATGTAGGGTTTCGCAGGAATCGAATGAAGGGTAGAGCCACGGGTCGTAACACATCTGAAATGTAACGTGCACTGTTCAAAGTGCCGTCAATGCAAACAAGAGGTGTCCTAGACGTGTAACCAATGGCACCCCATACCATCACACCGGCTGATACGCCAGTATGGCGATGACGAATACACGCTTCCAATGTGCGTTCACCGCAGTGTCGCAAATACGTATGCGACCATCATGATGCTGTAAATAGAACCTGGATTCATGACGTTTTGCCATTCGCGCACCCAGGTTCGTCGTTGAGTACACCATCGCAGGCGCTCCTGTCTTTGATGCAGCGTCAAGGGTAACCGCAGCCATGGTCTCCGAGCTGATAGTCCATGCTGCTGCAAACGTCGTCGAACTGTTAGTGCAGATTGTTGTTGTCTTGCAAACGTCCCCATCTGTTGACTCAGGGATCGAGACGTGGCTGCACGATCCGTTACAGCCATGCGGATAAGATGCCTGTCATCTCGACTACTAGTGAAACGAGGCCTTTGGGATCCAGCACGGCGTTCCGCATTTCCCTCCTGAACCCACGGATTCCATATTCTGCTAACAGTCATTGGATTTCGACCAACACGAGCAGTAATGTCGGGATAGGATAAACTTCAATCGCGATAGCCTACAATCCGACCTTTATCAAAGTAGGAAACGTGATGGTATGCATTTCTCCTCCTTACACGACGAATCACAATAACGTTTCACCAGGTAACGCCGGAACGCCGGTCAACTGCTGTTTGTGTATGGGAAATCGGTTGGAAACTTTCCTCATGTCAGCACGTAGTAGATGTCGCCACCGGCGCCAACCTTGTGTGAATGCTCTGAAAAGCTAATCATTTGCATATCACAGCATCTTCTTCCTGTCGGTAAAATTTCTCGTCTTTAGCACGTCATCTTCGTGGTGTAGCAATTTTAATGGCCAGTAGTGTAGTTTGGTAAAATAGAAATCTGGCCTGGAGAATGTGCGATGGTACCTGCAGTACGCCTAGGATGATGGTTGCGACCTCAGGTGACAGGGAGCCGCCAGCTTCGTCGAAGATGAAGACTGCGTAGCTGTTGACGCAGAGGGTGCCGCAGAACTGCTGGTTGAGGAACAGCAGCAGGACGATGGCGACGGCCACGAGTGTGGCCCGGCAACGCAGGAGTTCGCACAGTGGCCGGCGGTCGCCGCCGCCCTGGTTGGAGCCGCCTGTCTCCAGCGAGGTCTGGATGCACGCCATCTGGCGCTCCACCTCCTCGTCGGAGATGCCGCGACGGAGCCACCGCAGCGCCTGGCATTAGGTCCACGTCATCGATCTTTCACACGTTCCATTTACTTGCATAACGATTACTGGCGCGCACTTCTGATTTTCGGTCCATAAACTGTCGATCGATTTCCGCATTTTCTCTGCTACATCGACTACACATAGCTCCCCCCCCCCCCCCCCCCTTTTAGTCTTTCGAGCGAGTCTTGATTAGCCAATGGATAGCGAGGGCAAGGTCGCCTTACTTGGACAGACTAGTCTTCGAAATGAGGAACTGGCAGTTACAGTGTAGCAGTCTTTGGAGTGTGTTTGCTGTTGTGGTCGCGATCAGGCAAACAGTGCTGGTCAGGGTGCTCATTCTGTATCTTTCCGCTATTGTGCCGATCGTTTCGGTACTCAAGAGCACCGAACGGTCTAGTACTCGAATTAGAGCCCCTGCGTTATTCAGTATGCATTTCTAAAGCGATACCGTTCGGGTCTACAGAACCGAAGCGCTGTTGTCGGTTTGCGTCGCGCAAGCCAATCAAATGCAAGCGGCCCCGCATACGCACTGCAGCGCACGCAGCGCCACGAACACAAAGCGGCTAACACACGACACAGGCGCGATATTCTTCCAAGTATCGAAAGATAGCGTTTTTATATAGCAGCTCGTTAGAATGAAAATACAATGAAATTAACACCCTTAGCTGCTTAGAGGCGTCGAAATACGTCAACGGGGACAGATGAAAGTGTGCGCCCCGACCGGGACTCGAATCCGGGATCTCCTGCTTACATGGCAGACGCTCTATCCATCTGAGCCACCGAGGACACAGAGGATAGCGCGACTGCAGGGACATGTCTGAAAGAACAGATACCATCTTAGTATATATATAGTTAAGGCTCACCGGCCACATGACCATCTTCTTCTTCTGTGCGAATGCACAAACAGTGCCCGAACTCTTACGGGAATCGGCAACGCGCCACGAGTAATGAGTATAATGGGCGGGGGCACTACGAATATAGTGCGGGACAATACGTTGAGAATGTGGGTTTCGCGGGAGGCGTGCCAGAGATAAATCCCTGCAGTCGCGCTTTCCTCTGTGTCCTCGGTGGCTGAGATGGATAGAGCGTCTGCCATGTTAGCAGGAGACCCCGGGTTCGAGTCCCGGTCGGGGCACACATTTTCATCTGTCCCCGTTGACGTATGTCGATGCCTGTAAGCAGCTAAGGGTGTTAATTTCATTGTAATAGCGTATTTGACTGTATTCTGCAGATTGTCATAAATGCCGCATTATGTCATCTTATTCTCATTCACACTGACATCGTGTTTAGAATTTTACGTTTCGGAAAATGAGTTAGGAATAGTATGTAGTACCACATTGTACTAATACATCTATAAAAACACCCGAAAAATTGATTCTGAGAGTTTCAAAGAATAAGAAGATAAACAGAATGTGGTTATAACTCGCTCCTAGAGATCCAAATGACTAAGTAGCCCACTTTCCTCTATGATACGTCAACGATTTGGATATTAAAAACAAAACTGAAAAACCGCATTTTCGTATTTATAACATGCTTCTCATGAATGAAAGTATTTCGTATATGGTGGTACAGTCTAAAAATATTACGGCGGAGATCTTTCATCTCTGTCAACTGTGATACGTCAACGATTTGGGTCTTAAAAACAAAATTGAAAAAAAAAACGCATTTTCGAGAGCTCCTGCAGTTCGTCCAAGTTTATAACATGCTTCTCATGAATGAAAATGTTTCGTATATGGTGCTACAGTCTAAAAATATTAGGGCAGAGATCTTTCATCTCAGTCTACTGTGGTTGAGGATTCGATCGCAGATAAATACTTGTGACAAGCAAAATTATTATGATAACTGCTGCTAGTTACATTCCCAGTAATTTAAGTTGTGCTCTTAGATTCCCGTCTAACCGCATACTCGGAAATCGCTACATATTCTGAAAGAATGGTGAATTATTTCTGACAAGAAAAAAAATATGAAGGTCACTTTCGGTTGTTTCATTCACAGCAATTTCATATTTCGATTTTTAAACACACAGAAATCACGAAATCATTACTGAGGAAGTGCGCTCTTACATGTAAGTAATAACAAATATTGTAGAAAAATCTTCACTTACGCGAATAACATTGTCTTAGAACGTGTTGCATATATGAAGAGGGAAATAATATTTTCTACCCCATTCGTGCTCGAAGCCGTGGCCTTTCGTATCGCAAATCCACGCGCTAGTCACTTAGCCACGCCAAACAACAGAAACGTACAGCTCAATTTTTGTACTATTGCGGAGAGGAACGTAGGCTAACTTCGTTGCCAAACGGTGCTGCGTAAGTCAGAAATGCGTGATAGTTTTGAAGGTATCGAATATCAGGCTTCACATAATTTCTTTCCATTGTTACTTGAAAGTTCTAAACACGTTTCGATAATTACTAACTAAACCATTTGTGGGAAAAAGTACGCAAAGTCATTAGTAACGTCAGTTCACACTCATGTAATATACGTAAGCAGAACCGATGTCTTGATATTTAATGGTCTTTAAACTCTTATTTACATAGAAAGATAAACGTATTTTGAGAGAATATTGACCGAAAACTTTTTTTTAGATGTAATCATTCACAGTAACAACGTAACTAACCATATTTCTAACAAAGGAAAATAGTCTATTATGAACTCACTTTCCAACTGGATGCGTCCTCTGGTGATTCTTTAGTAACACAATCACTAAATCCAAAGCTAAACCGCTAACTATGTTTAAAATAACAAATTATAGGTGTATGTAAGCCACTGGTCACCGATCGACAGGACAACACCGAAATCCAAAACCTCTCAGTACAATTGTCGTAACATCGGTGGGAGAACCGTTCGGTAGCAGGTCTCAGAAGCTTACTGAATATGATATTTCGACAAAGAACAGAAAATGACGTCATTACCGAGGATAACCTACTACACCGATAGGTATGAACGATACAGAATAGGGCCGCAGGGCGTGGTCGCTAGAAGTTGCATGTTATGGTCAGACAGTTGTCTGACGTACACAGAGTTGACAAAAGTCATAGTAAAGCGTTATGCACGTTTACAGATGGCAGCGGTGTCGAGTACACAGCCGGCCAGAGTGGCCGAGCGGCTCTAGACGCAACAGTCTGGAACCGCGCGACCGCTACGGTCGCAGGTTCGAATCCTGCCTCGGGCATGGATGTGTGTGATGTTCGTAGGTTAGTTAGGTTTAAGTTCTAGGGGACTGATGACCTCAGAAGCTAAGTCCCATAGTGCTCAGAACCATTTGAGCCATTTTTTTTTTCGAGTACACAAGATATAAAAGATACGTGCATTGGCAGAGCTTTCAGTCGTTCTCAGGTGGTTCATGGGAAAAGGTTTCCGACGTGATTATGGCTGCACGACGGGAATTAAAAGACATTGAACGCGGAATGGCAGTTGGAATTAGATGCATAGGACATTCCATTTCGGAAATCATTTGGGAATTCAGTATTGCGACATCCACAGTGTCAAGAGTATGTCGAGAATACCAAATTTCAGGCATTCTCGCTCACTGCAGATAATACAGTGACCGACTCCCGTCGAGCAGCGGCGTTTGCGTGAGTTGTCAGTTCTGACGGACAAGCAACACTGCGTGAAACAGCCGCAGTAATCAATGTGGGACGTGCGACGAACGATTTCAATTGGTACGAGCTGATGGTAGGGTTCTAGTGTGGCGCAGACCCCACGAAGCCATGGACCCAAGTTGTCAAGGCACTGTGCTAGCTGGGGTGCCTCCACAATGGTGCGGGCTCTGTTTACATGGGATGGACTGGGTCGTCTGGTGCGGCTGAACCGCTTATTGACTGGAAATGCTTATTTTCGGCTACTTGTGGGTCATCTGCAGCCATCCACGACTACATGTTCTCAGACAACGATGGACTCACAATACAACATGTCACCGTACAACAGTTGTTCGCGCCGGCCGGTGTGGCCTTGCGGTTATAGGCGCTTCAGTGTGGAACCAAGTGACCGCTACGGTCGCAGGTTCGAACCCTGCCTCGGGCATGGATGTGTGTGATGTCCTTAGGTTAGTTAGGTTTAAGTAGTTCTAAGTTCTAGGGGACTGATGACCACAGATGTTAAGTCCCATAGTGCTCAGAGCCATCTGAACCATTTGAACAGTTGTTCGCGATTGATTTGAAGAACATTCTGGAGAGTTAGAGCGAATGATTTGGCCACTGAGCTCGCCCGATATGATTCCGATCGAACATTTATGGGACACAATGGAGAGCTCACTTCGTGTACAAAATCCTATGTGAGCAACACTTTCCCAATTATGGACATCAATATAGGCGGAAAGAGTAAATATTTCTGCAGGGGCTTGCAACGTTTTGTTGAGTCCGTGCCACGGTAGGTAGTACTGTACCTTGTTGCTGCCAAGTGGTTAAAAAACAGTGTTTTGCATCAGTCACATACGTTATGTAGCACCCTTGAAAGTAAATCGCGAGTTTCTGCACTACGCCCGGCAAAACGAGGCGTCACATGATATTTGGGGTTATCCTACGACTTTTGTAATCGCAGTGTAAAGTGGTAATGAGTATCGCTGCGACAAGATGTAGTGAAATCAGCAGAGAAAGCTATGCATAAGTGCAGTAATAAGTTCGTATTGAAGACGCGAGAACAAAAAACATATAATGCTCTTCACTATTTGTCTACTTAGCAACAAAAGCTAAAGTGTACTATTTCTTGCTACTTGGCGTGTTTCATGGAGTGGTGTGGTAGGTTAGGTCTTCTTGTCTAATATGTCTAGTCTACTGCAGTCAGAATGGAAAGTTGGGAGTAGTATCAGCGGAGGCAGATGAAGAGGGTAGCCAGGCAGGGCCAAGCACAGTTATCTGCAGTAGATACAGAGCAGCTGATGGACTTCTACATATCGTGTTGTGGATGTGGGCTCAGCTACTACTGACAGGTTCATTTTAAGAACACGGATAGGTGCTAGTTAGTCACCGTCTTTGTGTAAAGACTTGGTCTTTTCGTGGTTACAGTTCTTTCAGAGCAAGTATATCAGGAGTTGAAACTCTTTTCTGAATAAAGTCAGAAGTTGTAAAACATACGCAGTGTTTGTCATTTCAGTACTTATTCCTTTGTAATAACGCAAGTAATGTTCACGTTTTGCATCCTCATAGTGGCGCTACTACAACGAACTCTGAATAGATGTAGTGTGAAACGCGCCTGCCAACTTTCATTTATGTCGCACAGCTCCATCTTGGTGTTTACCAAGGGAGATCACCAAACAGTCGTACATATTTGAGAAATTATTTTGCTTTATTTTGAAAATCAATTTCGGCATTTCAGTATGTCATCTTCAAGCCCCTTTATATTAAAACAAATATACGTGTAGTGCATATCAAGGTATACCACAGTTGACTTTACAGAAAATGAAGCGAATGACAAAAGTTCTTAAAACATACAAAATATGGCTAGAAACGTTATGGCATGTACCTGTGCGCGTACAGCACAACAGTGTAGGATATGTACACATACTGGTTAGCAACGTAACTATTATAACATCACAGAGTTATAACAGAACATGCAAAACATCACAAAAGACCAAAAATAGACAATATACAATCAGAAGCACAAACAAACAAATTTTTTTTAACAGAAACCTGCATTATTCTTATAGACGAGGAAAACCCTAGTTCATATGAATACCTGTCCTCATTCGAAGTAAAACATCGCGGTATAATCGATGAAGGACACGATAGTGTGCATATCCATCGCCTGCGTATTATCGCTGTTGGTGATATATCAGAATTAGTTGCCACAACTTCAAAAACGAAACCACAAGCAAAACCCAACGGCAGGCGACATATTAAGTGGAAAACGGTATGCAAAGAACTTGCGAGGAACAATTATAAAATACCTCGAGAGCATATTAATATAGCAAATCAAAATAAAAGATATGACTTGGTGTCCAATGCATGAATTAATATGCAGGCAAAGACAAGTGTGTAACAAACAAGGATCTGAGACCCATATCACTAAGAGGATATCATAATGTAATACTATTTCCCTGGGAGTATAAGGTATCACACTATCGACCCAACTATAAAATGACGGCCTATCCAAATAGGAACTAACACATAGCAAGCTATATCGCCACAGGTAGTGCGGAAACGGAGCAAGCTAAAAGTAAGGTAAGTGTGCGAAGACCAACAGGACACCGAAGTATAAGCCCAATGATTAAGAAACGTCCTGTGTGTGTGTGTGTGTGTATGTGTGTGAGAGGGTGGGGAGGTGGGGGAACTGTGAGCGAAAAAACCGAGTTGTTAAATAATGGAGTGGAAAAATACTAAATCAAAACCTTGAAAAATCTGGGAAAAACCACGGTGATAAAATAAACAATGTATTGTCACAACCGTAAATGTGCCAGGAGTCTCGAGCCGCACAGAAAGAACTTGTGACTCACAACAGTAGCACATAACAAACACAAAACTCATAGTTATCATCAGGTCGATACCAATCCAAAATCCATAAACAATGTATATGGTACGAATAAGAACACATCGTATCATTTCCCATCAGGTGTAGGGTGAAGTAAAAGTCACAAAGTTAGAACTATGCCAAACTAACTCATCGCAGTCAAGAAAGTACCGAATATCCCACATGCGACCTCATGAGTATGTCAGTTTGAGTCTAGAAATGTAATTGGCTAAAGACGATAGGCAGAGAAATTGATAACAACAAACCACACAATAAGGAAACAGCAACAATGTAACCGTCCTAAATATGAAGAAGTCCTCACTATCTTAAAGACAGTCCCCTCATAGAAGTTTACAAACTTTCAAAAGGACTAAAACTTGCTCAGTATTAAACATGAGTTACATACCAATAGTATGAAGGCTTACAATGCGAGATACAGAGAGGAGCAGAAAAAACCAAGATCTATGAGATAAATCAATACTCATCTTGGAGTAGCGAATTTTTTTATCAGTATATGTATATATCAATTGGGTGTTAACCCTGTCTTTCACTGCCACACCACGCCCGATCTCTTACGGGAATCAGGAACTGCGAGTAAAGTGTTCATGGGTAGGTGACGCTATGTCAGCAGTGTGTAACAGGCAGTTGACGTGACAGCTCGTGTTAAGTGGGCCATCCGGGTTCGAGTCCCAGTTTTTCACATCTTCATCTACTACCATTCATTCATTTCAAATCCCAAATGCGGCTAACATCATTAAGGGGAGGTACAGGTTAAATTTCAACGCAGTCGTAGTAAATATCGTAGGGGTCTGAAAATTTGTTTCATAACATACCTTGCCGTTCTGAATTCAGTGGATAAAACTAATTTTCTAAACAACTTTTTCTTCATACTTTTTCAAATCCATGGGTGGAGTTGTTGGTTATCATGGAGTTTTTTTTACCAAAAGACGTTTGAGCCAAAAATGTTTAAAACTGACAGAGGAGTAACATTTTTCTATTGTGACCAATTTGATTTTTTTCATAAAGTTGAAGTACAGTTATTTTTATATCAGTAGATAGATGCATATGGTGCAGAAATTTAATTGAAACGTTAAATTTATATGAATATGTCTGTATATGTGCATAATCTGTACGAACATCCTAATCGTGGATGTTTATGTGCCTAATCTACACTCCTGGAAACTGAAATAAGAACACCGTGAATTCATTGTCCCAAGAAGGGGAAACTTTATTGACACATTCCTGGGGTCAGATACATCACATGATCACACTGACAGAACCACAGGCACATAGACACAGGCAACAGAGCATGCACAATGTCGGCACTAGTACAGTGTATATCCACCTTTCGCAGCAATGCAGGCTGCTATTCTCCCATTGAGACGATCATAGAGATGCTGGATGTAGTCCTGTGGAACGGCTTGCCATGCCATTTCCACCTGGCGCCTCAGTTGGACCAGCGTTCGTGCTGGACGTGCAGACCGCGTGAGACGACGCTTCATCCAGTCCCAAACATGCTCAATGGGGGGCAGATCCGGAGATCTTGCTGGCACGGGATACATGCGGACGTGCATTGTCCTGTTGGAACAGCAAGTTCCCTTGCCGGTCTAGGGATGGTAGAACGATGGGTTCGATGACGGTTTGGATGTACCGTGCACTATTCAGTGTCCCCTCGACGATCACCAGTGGTGTACGGCCAGTGTAGGAGATCGCTCCCAACACCATGATGCCGGGTGTTGGCCCTGTGTGCCTCGGTCGTATGCAGTCCTGATTGTGGCGCTCACCTGCACGGCGCCAAACACGCATACGACCATCATTGGCACCAAGGCAGAAGCGACTCTCATCGCTGAAGACGACACGTCTCCATTCGTCCCTCCATTCACGCCTGTCGCGACACCACTGGAGGCGGGCTGCACGATGTTGGGGCGTGAGCGGAAGACGGCCTAACGGTGTGCGGGACCGTAGCTCAGCTTCATGGAGACGGTTGCGAAAGGTCCTCGCCGATACCCCAGGGGCAACAGTGTCCCTAATTTGCTGGGAAGTGGCGGTGCGGTCCCCTACGGCACTGCGTAGGATCCTACGGTCTTGGCGTGCATCCGTGCGTCGCTGCGGTCCGGTCCCAGGTCGACGGGCACGTGCACCTTCCGCCGACCACTGGCGACAACATCGATGTACTGTGGAGACCTCACGCCCCACGTGTTGAGCAATTCGGCAGTACGTCCACCCGGCCTCCCGCATGCCCACTATACGCCCTCGCTCAAAGTCCGTCAACTGCACATACGGTTCACGTCCACGCTGTCGCGGCATGCTACCAGTGTTGAAGACTGCGATGGAGCTCCGTATGCCACGGCAAACTGGCTGACACTGACGGCGGCGGTGCACAAATGCTGCGCAGCTAGCGCCATTCGACGGCCAACACCGCGGCTCCTGGTGTGTCCGCTGTGCCGTGCGTGTGATCATTGCTTGTACAGCCCTCTCGCAGTGTCCGGAGCAAGTATGGTGGGTCTGACACACCGGTGTCAATGTGTTCTTTTTTCCATTTCCAGGAGTGTATAAGTGCATCCGAAATCAACGTAAATAAAGAAGTGCAATTATAAAAAAAATGGTTCAAATGGCTCTGAGTACTATGGGACTCAACTGCTGTGGTCATAAGTCCCCTAGAACTTAGAACTACTTAAACCTAACTAACCTAAGGACATCACACACATCCATGCCCGAGGCAGGATTCGAACCTGCGACCGTAGGGGTCTTGCGGTTCCAGACTGTAGCGCCTTTAACCGCTCGGCCACTCCGGCCGGCAAGTGCAATTATAAGTTTTATTTTTTTGCGATATCCAGAAATGTGTATTCTCGTTTACGGCGGACTCAGTTGTGAATTGGAATGTAAGTTTTTATAAATATTTATGGCCCAGAGTTGGAGGTAGCGTGGTGTGAGGTTCTTAGAGCGAGCAGATGATTAAAGACTCGAATACAGCCCAGTTAATTTACATGACTTTATTTATACCACGATACATACACTCTAGCGGTAACGATCCTGCAGTCTACAGTCTGCCAAGTCTAACGCGACACGGAAGCCCGACGATTGATGACAGCACGGCGCCTGGCGGCCAGGAAAGACCTACTTTTATTCCACATGGCCAGTTATACCCGCGGTCGGCGGCCCACCCATGCAGACGCAGCGGAGATGGGAATGTTCGATGTAATATGTAAACTAAAAATTCTGTGCCAACTTATTCATGGGCCATCTAGAGGAATCCTTTATAAACACCCAGAATACTAAACCCCTCACCTAGTTCAGATTCATTGATATATTTGCGATCTGGATCGTGGGTGACATGAACGTCAATAACTTCTTCCACATTTGCTTCACCTGGTCCTACTCAACCAACAAGCCACTTTCCTAGTTGTCGACCTCCACCCCAAAGTGGCTACATCAGTACCTCCGTCCATATCAAACGTAATAACCACTAGCAGTGACGAGTGGTCCCTCTGCACGCTCATCGCATCTGCAGTGACAAGTGGTCCCTCTCGAAATATACTGAGGGTCTCACTGAGGCCTTCACAGACCGTAATTATCCTCCCAAACTTGCACACCATCTTCCAAAGTTCCACTGTCTGGCCATAGAGAGCATTCCCCTCGTAAATCAGTACCACCCAGGGATGGAACAACTGAATTACATTCTCCACATACATTCTCCACCAGGGTTTCGACTACCTACAGTCATGCCCTGAAATGAGAAATATCCTGCCCACTATCCTTCGCACCCCACCCACAGTGATATTCCACTGCCTGCCGAACCTACACAACATACTCGTCCATACCTACACAGCCTCTGCTCCCAACCCCTTACTTCATGGCTCGTACCACTGTATTAGCCCTAGATGCATGACCTTACCATACATCCTCCCACCACCACCTAGTCCAGTATGGTCACAAACATCACCTATCCCATCAAAAGCAGGGCTACCTGTGAAACCAGTAGAATTTTAGAACATGTTTTTTGCTCGTGTATCATGTCATTTCTGGAAACCCAGAATCTACTCTGTAGGAATCAACATGGATTCCGGAAACAGCGATCGTGTGAGACCCAACTCGCTTTATTTGTTCATGAGACTCAGAAAATATTAGATACAGGCTCCCATGTAGATGCCATTTTCCTTGACTTCCGGAAGTCGTTCGGTACAGTTCCGCACTGTCGCCTGATAAACAAAGTAACAGCCTACGGAATATCAGACCAGCTGTGTGGCTGGATTGAAGAGTTTTTAGCAAACATAACACAGCATGTTGTTCTCAATGGAGAGACGTCTACAGGCGTTAAAGTAACATCTGGCGTGCCACAGGGGAGTGTTATGGGACCATTGCTTTTGACAATATATATAAATGACCTAGTAGATAGTGTCGGAAGTTCCATGTGGCTTTTCGCGGATGATGTTGTAGGATACAGAGAAGTTGCAGCATTAGAAAATTGCAGTGAAATGCAGGAAGATCTGCAGCGGATAGGGACTTGGTGCAAGGAGTGGCAACTGACCCTTAACATAGACAAATGTAATGTATTGCGAATACGTAGAAAGAAGGATCCTTTATTCTATGATTATATGATAGCGGAACAAACAGTGGTAGCAGTTACTTCTATAAAATATCTGGGAGTATGCGAGCTGAACGATTTGAAGTGGAATGATCATATAAAATTAATTGTTGGTAAGGTGGTCGCCAGGTTGAGATTCATTGAGAGAGTCCTTAGATAATGTAGTAAATCAACAAAGGAGGTGGCTTACAAAACACTCGTTCGACCTATACTTGAGTATTGCTCACCAGTGTGGGATCAGTACCAGGTCGGCTTCACAGAGGAGATAGAGAAGATCCAAAGAAGAGGGGCGCGTTTCGTCACAGGGTTATTTGGTAAGCGTGATAGCTTTACAGAGATGTTTAGCAAACTTAAGTGGCAGACTCTGCAAGAGAGGCGCTCTGCTTGCTGTCCAGGTTTCGAGAGGGTGCGTTTCTGGATGAGGTATCGAATATATTGCTTCCCCCTACTTATACCTCCCGAGGACATCACGAATGTAAAATCAGAGAGATTCGAGCGCGCATGGAGGCTTTCCGGCAGTCGTTCTTCCCGCGAACCATACGCGACTGGAACAGGAATGGGAGGTAATGACAGTGGCACGTGGAGTGCCCTCCGCCACACACCGTTGGGTGGCTTGCGGAGTATAAATGTAGATGTAGATGTAGGTGGTCTACAAGCTGTGCTGCAACAAGTGTGCTGCATTCTGTGTGGGCATGACAACCAACAAGCTGTCAGTCCACATGAATGTGGCCACCGACAAACTGTGGCCAGGAAACAAGTGGAGAACCCTGTTGCTGAGCACACTGCCCAACATGACATCCTTCATTTCAATGACTGCTTCACAGCCTGTGCCATATGGATCCTTCCCTCCACCAGCTTTACTGAACTGTGCAGGTGGGAACTTTTCCTTCAATATATCATACGTTCCTGTAACCCTCGTGGCCTCAACCTTCGTTAGTCATTGTCCTCACCCGTCCAGCCCCTTCCCTGTTCCCATTCCAGTACTACGCAGCCCTCATTCCGCCATCGCACCTAGCCCTTTTACTTCTCTCCTTTTTCACTACCTCTCCCTACCTCTTCCCCGTCCTCCGTCTAACCTCCCGACAGCACATAGCTGCCCTCTCGTCACCTGCTTCCCAGCAGCACTTTACTGTCCATCACCCCTAACCTACTATTCCTCCCCCTCCCAGCCCCAGCCTCCTCCTTACTCCCACCCAGGCGCCACTACCATCATACACTTGTGATGCTGCTCGCAGTGTGGCTTAGTTGCCTAAGTCTGCAGTCATGTGTGTGAGATTCGTTTGTGTGCGTGCCTGTGTGTTTGTGTGTGTCTGTGTGTGTGTGTGTGTGTGTATGTGTGTATGTGTCAGTTGTCTATTTTCGACGAAGGCCTTACTAGCCGAAAACTTTATTTGTGACAGTCTTCCTGTTGTGGCTATCTGCGACTCAGCGTCTCTGCTGTATGATGAGTAGCAACTTTCCGTTTCATTATTATATTGTTGCATTCCATCCTGGATTCTCCATCGTTTGATTAAACTAAAAATAAAGAATACAGTTTTCAAAGTATTGTCTTTTATGTATTTGTTCCTTCATACTGGGCCGAAAACTACATAATGTCGTAGTATTTTTATTTTACGCTGAATTCTTGTCACATATTATAAATAAGGAATTTTTATAATTTGTTTACACTTTTCGTATGTATATCGTGTTAAAAAGGTCATATATCAAACTTTTGGAAAAAAAATCAGAATGGCCAAAACAAAAAAATGGTACTGCTCCATCAATTTTAAAAACTTTTAGTTCAGAACATTTTTATGAATACATTACGTGACAGACAGCAACTCCACGTTTAGGTTTGAAAAATATTAATTTTTTTAAAAACTCAATCTCAAATAGTCTGAAAAAAATTTGTTTAGTAAATTGAATTTAACCACATAATTGAGCATGCTGAGACATGTTACGAAACAAATTTTCATTCCTCTGCAATTCATTTGCAACCGGCTTGAAATTTCACTGGTACCTCCCATTTAAACCTTTGAGAAATCCTTTTCTAGATGTTTGCGAATCGTGCAACTCAAGGTGGAATTTGATACCAGCCCGGTATGCTCCTAGTGGGATGTGGGAAACCACCTAAAAACCACACCCAGACTAGCCTGCGCACCAAACCTCGTTGTTAATACATGTGGCTGATTTGTTCCGGAGCCGGCGCACCTCCCCGTCACGGAAGCTGCGCTTTAACACGCACGGCTACATTGACGGGTACCTCCTACCGAAACTAATCGTCAGTAAAGCATTATTCACCCAAAAGCAGCTTATGGTGGTGACATGAATTTCTTCAAACGTATCTCGTATGTTAATTGGAGTTGATCACAACCTTTTTTTTCCGGGAGAGTCCTAAGGCACTCTTCTCTCAAATGAAAAGGGATGGATGGTAGGTATGGGACTGAAATAATGTCATTTTACCTGTTCTTTCTTTGGTTTCAGGTAAGTGAAGAGGAAATGTCTCCAGTTGTCGCGATGCCACTGTAGCCTGCTATAGCAGCCGTTTACTGGTGACGCGTAGCCTGTCAGCGCAGGGGGCGCCATAAACATTTCAGAGGAGGAGACGCGTTGCTGGTGTTGTGCGCACATCACTGGGGAACTCTTTGCGCTCAGCGTGTACGTTGGACGCTGCATGAGTCTGTGAGTGTTATCGTTTTCGATTAATTGTTTCTGTTTAGTGAGTGATTTGTAAGTGAAAGTGTTTTGAGTATGTATAAGGAGTGCTATGATGGTTGTAATGGGAACAATCTTTAGACAAAAGAGACTGGATTAGTCCTCCATGCTTTTCCCTCGGAATGCAAGTTTGCAACAAACTTGATTGTCAAAATGTTGTAGAAAAGATGCTGTGAACGTTAGAAACACTGTAATATGCTCTCGTCTTTTAGAAGAAACAGGTTATGTTGAGGAACTTGCTAAACATGCTAAATTTATAACGGAAAGGAGTATTTAAGACATGTATTTACATCGTGCCTTTTTGCCTTGTAGTGATGACCCGGCATTTGCAACAGAGGAAAGTTATGAAAGTTTTAACAAATGTGCTATATGTAAATGAAGCCTAAAGAGATAAGGAAAGCTTTCACCATGGAAGAGGAAACTGTTAAATGTACATTTATTAATGTTGTTTGTTATTCTCTAGATATAGTTAGTTAACAGAGTTACTAGTGGCACCGTTCATTCACAAATACTTAAATTTTACAACAGAGCGCGGAAATTTAGCAGTCTCACTGGATATAATCAACAGACAAGGCAAAGAAGAGGAACTTCACCCCCGCTTAGCAAGGAAGCAGTATACATTATCGCTTTACAAGATTTGTGTAATTTTTGTGTAATAGATTAGATACAACAGTGAAGATCATTGACAGTACAAAACCGTTGAGGCCTTGGTGGTCACTTGGTGACTGCAGTCCACCACCAAAAATGCTGGGTGGGCTCTTGAAAGTGCCAGCCACGTGTGCTGGTGAAACGTTAGAAAAGTCGTTAAACCAACGTCCTGCGAAGATCTCGAGACAGAAGTCAACAGGCAGTGTTTGTTTGTCAACACTGGAACTCCAACTATCTAACAACATTCTTCGATAGCGCCAAGATTTGAAGTCTTTCACATACCAAATAGCAGCTTTTCTGAACGGAAGCCATGGTAAGTGAACTCGCCTATGTTTCCTATGAAAAATGTTTTCTAGTGCTGTTAACGTTTTCGAAGTAATTCCCTGCTATGTGGCTGAAATCCAACAACATGCATCAAGTTGCTGAAAAATCCAAGGGTGGTGTTACAAAAGTATAAAAACGTGTGTCGAAAAATAGCTAATTCAAATGCTTTCTAGAATGATAGAAAACTGAAACAATAGTATTTTATTAATGTTGTGATGCATTCAAACTGAAAATTGCCTTATCTAGATCTCCTCACTAAAACTTGTCTCAGAGTCAACTTAGAAAACCTTGTGTTCGTTTCCTACATTCACTTGATAGAAACCTGCAAAAACAAATTTTGTGGTTTTGAGCCCTATGTGTGTTTCGAGTGATAGTTGCTTGAAGCAAAGAAAGGAAAACTGGAACATGGAAAGAGCGTATAGAGGGTCTATACAAAAGAGATGAATTAGAATGCAATATTATAGAAATAGGACGTAGATGGACATGAAGTGGGAGATACGATATTTCGAGAAGAATTTGACAGAGCACTGAAAGACCTAAGTCGAAACAAGGCGCCGGGAGTAGATGAGATTCCGTCAGAACTACTGAAAGCATTGGGAGAGCCAACTACGACGAAATTCTTCCACCTGGTGAGCAAAATGTATGAGTCAGGCGAAATACCCTCAGACTTCAAGAAGAATTTAATAATTCCAATTTCAAAGAAAGCAGGTTTCACACGTGAGATTATTTTCGAAGTATAAGTTTAAGAAGTCATGGTTGCAAAATATTAACACGAATTCTTTGCAGAGGAATGGAAAAACTGGTAGAAGCCGACCTCAGAGAAGATCAGTTTGGATTCCAGAGAATTTAGGAACACATGAGGCAATAGTGACCCTGTGCTTGTCTCAGAAGATAGGTTAAGGAAAGGCAAACCTGTGTTTGTAGCGTTTGTAGATTTAAAGAAAGCCTTTGACAATGAAGAATGGAATACTAGCAAGTGTAAAATACAGGGGTCGCAAGACTATTTGCAACATGTACAGAACTCAAAGAACAGTTATAAGAGTCATAGAGTTTGAAAGGGAAGCTGAGGTTTGAGAAGGGAGTGACATAGGATTGTAGCCCATCCCCGATGGTCGTGGTCTAGGGCTAGCTAGCGTCTTTGATTCATAATCAAAACGTCTCCGGCCCCGGGTTCGAATCCCGCCTCTGCTTAATTCTTGATTAATAATCAGCATTGGCGGCCGAAGACTTCCGACATAAGAAGTCACCCTCATTCTGCCAACGGCCTTGTCCAAGAGGGTGGAGGAGCGGACAGATGTTCAGGCCACTATCTTGTCCTAGGGTTGGGAAGTGCCCCTAAAGGCGGAAGAATCACCAATGATCAATGGCATGAGGGTGATGAAGACAATGGAAACTACTGCATTAAAGACACGTAACGTGTATCCACAGGACATGTGGCCTGTAATTGAAGAAGTGTCATGAAGACCTCTCCATTAGCAAAAGATTCCGGAATAGTCCCCCATTCGGATCTCCGGGAGGGGACTGTCAAGAGGGAGGTTACCATGAGAAAAAGACTGAATAATCAACGGAAGGATAACGTTCAATGAGTCGGGGCGTGTAATTTCAGAAGCTTGAACGTGATAGGGAAACTAGAAAATAGGAAAACGAAAATGCAAAGGCTCAATCTAGGTATAGTGGGGATCAGTGAAGTGAAGTGGAAAGAAGACAAGGATTTCTGGTCAGATGAGTATAGGGTAATATCAACAGCAGTAGGATTCGTTATGAATAGGAACGTAGGGCAGAGAGTGTGTTACTGTGGACAGTTCAGTGAAAGGGTTGTTCTTATCAGAACCTACAGCAAACCAACACCGACGACGATAGTTCAGGTATACATGTCGACGTCGCAAGCTGAAGATGAAGAGATAGAGAAAGTGTATGAGGATATTGAAAGAGTAGTACAGTATGTAAAGGGGGATGAAAATCTAATAGTCATGGGGGACTGGAATGCAGATGTAGAGGATTGAGTAGAAGAAAAGGATAATATGGGCTTGGGACAAGGAATGAGACAAGAGAAAGCCTAATTGGTTTCTGTAACAGGTTTAATCTAGTAACAGCGAATACCCTGTCCAAGAATCACAAGAGGAGGAGGTATACTTGGAAAGGCGGGATGATACGGGAAGATTTCAGTTAGATTACATCACGATCAGACAGAGAGTCCGAAATCAGATACTGGATTGTAAGGGTTACCCAGGGTCAGATATAGACTCAGATCACAATATAGTAGTGATGAAGAGTAGGCCGAAGTTTAAGACATTAGTCAGGAAGAATCAATACGCAAAGAAGTGAGATATGGAAGTTCTAAGAAATGACGAGATACGTTTGAAGTTCTCTAACGCTATAGATACAGTAATAAGGAATAGCGCAGTAGGCAGTAGAGTTGAAGAGGAATGGACATCTCTAAAAAGGGCCATCACAGAAGTTGGGAAGGAAAACATAGGTACAAAGAGGGTAACTGCGAAGAAACCATGGGTAACAAAAGAAATACTTCAGTTGATCGATGAAAGGAGGAAGTACAAAAATGTTCCGGGAAACTCAGGAATAAAATAAATAGTAAGTGCAGGGAAGCTAAGACGAAATGGTATCGAAAAGGAAATGATTGTCGGAAGGACAGACTCAGAGACTCAGCATACAGGAAAGTCAAAAGAACCTTCGGTGACATTAAAAGCAAGGGTGGTAACATTAAGAATGCAACGGGAATTCCACTGTTAAAGCAGCGGAGAGAGCGGATATGTGGAAAGAATATATAGGCCTCTATGAGGGGGAAGATTTGTCTGATAGAAGAAGATACAGGAGTTGTTTTAGAAGAGGCAGGGAGTCCAGTATTAGAAGCAGAATTTAAAAGAGCTTTGGAGGGCTAAAGATCAAATAAGGCAGAAGGGATAGATAACATTCCATGAGAATTTCTAAAATCATTGAGGAAAGTGGCAACAAAACGACTATTCACGTTGGTTTGTAGTATTTATGAGTCCGTCGACATACCATCTGATTTTTGGAAAAGCGTCATCCACACAATTCCGAAGACGACAAGAGCTGGCATGTGCGAGAATTATCACACAATCAACTTAACAGCTCATGCATCCAGAAGTCTCTTACAAGAATAATATAAAGAAGAATGGAAAGGAAACTTGAGGATGTGTTAGACGACGACCAGTTTGGCTTTAGGAAAAGTAGAGGCAAGAGAGGCAATTCTGACGTTCCGGTTAATAAATGAAGCAAGACTAAAGAAAAATCAAGGCACGTTCATCGTATTTGTCGATGTGGAAAAAGCGTTCGACAACGTAAAATGGTGCAAGATGTTCGAAATTCTGAAAAAATAGGTGTAAGATATAGGGAGAGACGGTTCATATACAATATGGACAACAACCAAGTGGGAATAATAAGAGTGGACGACCAAGAACGAAGTACTCGGATTAAAAAGAGTGTAAGACGAGGATGTAGCCTTTCGCTCCTACTGTTCAATCTGTGCATCGAGGAAGCAATGATGGAAACAAAAGAAAGGTTCAGGAGTGGAATTAAAATTCAATATCAATGACACGATTTCGCTGATGACATTGCTATCCTGAGTGAAAGTGAAGAAGAATTACATTACATGCTGAACGGAATGAACATTCTAATCAGAACACAGTATGGACTGGGAGTAAATCGAAGAAAGACGAAGGTAGTGAGAAGTAGTAGAAATGAGAACAGCGATAAACTTAACATCAGGACTGATAGTCGCGAAGTAGATGAAATTAAGGGATTCTGTTACCTAGGCAGTAAAATAACCAATGACGGATGGAACAAGGAGGACATCAAAAGCAGATTAGCTATGGCAAAAAGGCATTCCTGGCCATGAGAAGATTACTAATATCAAATATCGGCGTTAATTTGAGGAAGAAATTTCTGGGAATGTACGTCTGGAGTACAGCATTGTATGGTAGTGAAACATGGACTGTGAGAAAGCCGGAACAGAAGAGAATCGAAGCATTTGAGATGTTGTGCTACAGACGAATGTTGAAAATTAGGTGGACTGAGGTTCTAAGCAGAATCGGAGAGGAAAGGAATATGTGGAAAGCACTGATAAGGAGAAGGGACGGGATGGTAGGATATCTGTTAAGATATGAGGGAATGACTGCCATGGTACTTCATGGAGCTGTAGAGAGCAAAAACAGCAGAGAAAGAGAGAGATTGGAATACATCCAACAAATAATTGAGGACGTAGGATGCAAGTGCTACTCTGAGATGACGAGGTTAGCACAGGAGAGGAATTCGTGGCGGGCCGCATCAAACCAGTCAGACGGCTGATGGAAAGTAGTATTACCAAATAGAAAACAGCCAGACCTTCTTTAATAACAGCGCAGTTAAGTAAAATTATCAAATAGAGAGCAGGCAGGGCTTCAATCATAACAGCTTCAGTTAAGCAAAATTAGCAAATGCAAACAGGGAGGTCTTCAAAAACAATAGCTTCTGTTAAGTTATATTACCAAATAGAAAAGAGACAGGTCTCCAATAATAACAGATACAGTTAAGTAAAATCACCAAATGGAAAACAGGCAGACCTTCTTTAATAACAACTTCAGTTAACTAAAATTACTAAGTAGATAACAGAGTAGGCCTTCATGAATAACTGTTATAGTTAAGCAACCAAGAGTGCGAACTGCCTCCTCACAGTATGTGCAACAGGAGGCATATACGCAAGGAGCACAAGACTACACCAAAATTAAAGCCAAGAAAGATTACAATGGAAGGACCGGCCTTCCAAGGCGCCTTTCATTCGGTACAGACCGGCAAAAGAAATATTAACACAGCAAGGCTAATTACGTGCAGGCAACAATAATTAGCCAAACGGTATAGCCGCATCACTGCAGGATGCTGCCTTTACAACGATGGCGAAATGCCGGAAAGAAAACTAGGCTGCCAGACCCAGTTATACAGCCTCAGTAATTGCAAATTTTAGACCCAAGCATCTTTTAAGCCAATATAATTAACAGAGCGATGACGTCAGCAATGCCTGAAGATATCTCGAAGCCGCACCCGTCCGTATTATTAGACAAAGCTGTTTATCTGGTGTCCGTAGGCGTTTAACAGGGAGGTCAAATAAAACCCAACCATCTAGGTACTGAGCGACGACGGGGAGTCGGGCCACAGCGTCGAAAAAACACATCTCTCCGACTCGAGGAACACAATCGGCTGACACGTTTAAGGTATCCTGTTGACAAATCAACCAAGCCCAGTATACACTTTGGAAAACTAACAATTCCCGGCGGGGTCAGGGACTTTCTCTGCCTCGTGATGACTGGGTGTTGTGTGCTGTCCTTAGGTTAGTTAGGTTTAAGTAGTTCTAAGTTCTAGGGGACTGATGACCATAGATGTTAAGTCCCATAGTGCTCAGAGCCATTTGAACCATTTGAAAACTAACAACAGCCATAATTCAAGGAACCAACTGGCGGTGAAATAGATCAGCTATGAAATCGCAATGATTGCAACAGTCCTATAGTTAACAACAACAAAATAACAGTTCAAAATCCAAACATAACTGAAGTTCGCGAATAGAATTTGAAATCTGCAGGTATCAAAGGGGACCCAGATTTCAGCACAGCGGAACTGACTTCAACTTTCTCATCGGTGTGCCACGCTCCATAGCTGCTTGACGAGGCTACGCGTGAAGACGACACTCGAAGTTAGTCACGGATTGAAATCCGACCGTCAAAAATGCCCTGCAATCACTCGCCAGACTCTGTGCCCAAGACATTTGTTCAAGTGCTCGTCTTACTCGCCGGGCGGACCTCTCACACGGTCCTCCCCCCTCCGTCACCAATCCTCAGCTCCCACGCCGAAAACACCTCCCGTGCCTATCAACAACCTCAAGTAAAGATCACAGTGGCCTCAAACCAGAGGAAATCACACGACAGATCGAGCTAGTGGCGCCAGGAAACCGAAAGGCGACGTCAGCAACCACGCCACGGCTCAAACCCCCCTCCCCCTCCCCCTTAATCCACTGGACCCCAGTCGAGCCTACAGAAGAAAAAGTTGACGAGCTTAAGTTGATTAAGGTGCACCCAGAGGACCTTACCAGTGGCCAGATGCCTGACAAACAAGTTAACCGGACCCAGAAGTTGGATGATAGAGAATGGGATGAAGCGAGGAGTGAACTTCCAGAGCTTGGCACCACCCCTCGCCTGACCGGCACAGTTCTTCCCGAGTACCTTATCCCCTACCTTGCCTTGAAAGGGACGTCTATTCCTATGATAACGCCGTCCCTGGCGGCGGTGGGCTAACCTAATGTTATTCCTGGCCCGTTCCCAATTTTCCCTAAGATTTTCAGGAGTATCGTACGAAGGTATGAGGTAGTTGATATCCCACAAGTTGGACAGAGCGGAATTGATGGGATACGCAAACAAAAGAGCGGTAGGAGCTGCCCTGGATGCTTCGTGCCGCGCAGTGTTAAATGCAAAATTCAGCCAAGGCAAGATGGTCGCCCACTTACTCGGCGACTTATGATGGTAAATGATAAAAGTTAACTTAAGATTGCGATTCACTCCCTCGGCAAAAGATGGCTGGTGATAATATGGCGTGATGGTTAGGTGCTTAACAGCGTTATGAACGTAAAACACCGGAGCGTTATCGCTTTCAAGAGCCTTAGGCGGTCCAAACCAGCTGAAGATGTTGGTCAGATACGCAATGGTAATGGCCGCCGTGAGCCCACGACTAGGGATTAACCATAAAAATCTGGAAAAAGGGTCAACAACCTCCATAATACATCGGTTCTCGTTATTGATACGAGAAAGAGACCCTACGTAATCGATAAAGAGTTTGTCCACAGGATTCTCCTCGCACTCGGATTGTAACAACCCCTTCGGAGGACTATTACTGGTTTTAGCATTTTTATATGCGTCAGATTCACCTACTAATCGCCTGATATCCTTATACAATGTAGGTCAAGTGAGGTGAGCCTTGAGTTTTTACAAGGTCTTATAAAGGTCCACATGTCCTCCCACTAGAGAATTATGAAATAATGGAATAGGGAAGGCACCAAAAGGATTCCATTGGATTCACAGCAGGCGCATTTGGTGGCCAAAACATCAACATGATTTCTCTATAGTGTCCCTCAGACCACTCTAGCATGGTTCTGGCTCCCAGACACGGACAGTTTGACTGTTGAAAGATGACATCACCGTCAAGGAAGACATCAAGCATCAAAGTATGCTGGTGGTCCGCACCTGAAATGATGTCTTCGGTTACTACGCAGGTCTCATGCAAGCACAGGAGGATGTTTTCCATAGCATAATACTGCTTCCACTAGCCTGCGCTCGTGGTGTGCTGAATGTTTGGAGCCGACATTCGCCCGGATGACGGCGTTTGTGGAGACGACCATAGACCTGGTGTAGCGAGAAACACGGTTCATTCGTAGAGCCGACAAGTTCCCATTGATCCACGGCCGAATTCGGCTAGTCCCGTGCCCACTGCAATCGTGACTGACGATGTCGTTGGGTCAATACGTGAACGCTAGGAATCGTCTGCTGCTGAGCTCCATGTTCAACAATGTACCATGAACGGTGTGCTCCAAAACACTTGTGCGTGTCCCAGCATTGTGTACTTTTGGCAGAGACACCACAGATCACCATGTATACGGAGCAAACAAGCCTATGAACCCCACATTCTGTGAAAAGTCCTGGGCGTCCAATCATTTTGCGCCTAGCGGTAGTTTCACTGTTCTTCTACCACTTTCCGTAAATGCTCACGACATTAGAACGAAATATTCGGCCAGCTTCGCGGTTTCAGAGATACTCATTCACAGGCTCTGCAAGATAAATATCTGCCCTTTGTCAGGGTCGCTTATCTTAATGGATTTCCCCATTTGCAGCCCATATCTTCGTTAGCGTGATCCCCCATCTGTCTCAGCTCCGCTTAAATACTTCCGTCATCGCATCACGTGCCTGTAACGCCACCAGGCGGCATCCAGTGCCTTGGTGAGCAGTGGTCGTTATGTTTTGACTGTTCAGTATACACGGCACTAAATGATGAAATAGTAATACATATACAAATTGGAAAAATCTATTGAGCAGGATAGTCTGTCGCCGCTTATTGTGCCAGGCGCCAACTAAAACATGTAATTGTCTTCAATAATGCAGAAAAGCTGTAATACAAGTAATACAGCAAATTAACATACATATGGCGACGAGAGAAAAATAGCAGTGAACACACAAAACAAACAACACTAAATGTAAAAATTGTAACACAGACAAAACGGAACAGAAACCTCTCAACAGGTTAAGTTAGATAGATCGTAGCCAGTTATTGTTCCAGGAGTCACGTTAATACTGTAATTAGATTACATTAATATAGAAAAACAGTAAACCAAGCCGCGTGGAGTGGCCGCGTGGTTTGAGACGCCATGTGAAGGACAGCGCGGCCCCTCCCGCCGCAGGTTCGAGTCCTTCACGGGCATCTGTGTATGTGCTGTTAAAAAGAAATGGCTCTGAGCACTATGGGACTTAACATCTGAGGACATCAGTTCCCTAGACTTAGAACAACTTAAACCTAACTGACCTAAGGACATCACACACATCCATGCCCGAGGCAGGATTCGAACCTGCGACCGTAGCGGTCGCGCAGATCCAGACTGAAGCGCCTAGAACCGCTTGGCCACTGCGGCCGGCTGTGTGTGCTGTTCTTAGGATAAGTTAGTTTAAGTATTGTGTAAGTCTAGAGACCGATGACCTCAGCAGTTTGGTCCCATAGGAATTCATACACACACACACACACACACACACACACACACACACACACACACACACACACACAAACAGTAAATCAAGTAATACAGCTAATAGATACACAGTACAAAAACACAAAATTTAAAAATTAGAATAATTATGCGAAACATGAATCGTCTTGTGACATCTGAGACGTGGAATATTTCGCGTAATTAGCTAACAATTGGTGGCGCTGCCCTGGGACATCGGGGTCAAGTACACATTCCGAGACCAACTTCTGAGACCAGCTTTCTTAGCAGCGCCAGTGAGGGGACGACCATCTCTGACAATAATCTTTCCTATCTTCCGTTTTCTTTCTCTCCTTAAAAATTAATGTTTTATAATTTTCCGTTTTGTTATTTCACGTAATATAACAAATGGTTCAAATGGCTCTAAGCACTATGGGATTTAACATCCGAGGTCATCAGTGCCCTAGAACTTAGAACTACTTAAACTTAACTAACCTGAGAACATCACACACATCCATGCCCGAGGCAGGATTCGAACCTGCGATCGTAGCAGGCGCGCGTTTCCAGACTGAAGCGCATATAACCACTCGGCCACAGCGGCCGGCATGTAATATAATTTCAAGAAGTAATCACAGCTGTAACTTAAACAAAAAGAGAAAAAAGACCTCCAAGCAATCCCCCATCCACGCTGTGCTGCATGGGCTACAGTGCCCGTGGCCTGCGCTGCGTAATCAAATTTCATTGTGTGGTGATGCGTGGCTACCAGCTAAGTAGAGTGGAGCACTACGACTTGAACGAATTTATCGGATGGCGAGTACTACTTGTCTAAACGCAGCCTTGAAAATAAAAATGCAGCCAGCCTTGTAAATCCGCGTGAATTAATATCTGTAGAAATGTTTTTAGCATTCAGACTGCAGATAAAATTGCACTGACATGCACAAATCTTTGGAAATGACAAATGAAAAAGATTTATGTTCAGGAATGTGTGATAACAGATTATGATCGTGTCGTCACAAGACGGCACTCGTCCATGGCAGTTTGAAAAGCCCCGCGAACAGAGTTGAGGCTGTGTAAGCATGACTCCATGAGGGCGCTGTTAGCAGGAGCGCCACGACTCCAGCGCTGGAGTGATGGTGTGCGAAGTCGCTGTACACATCGGCCGGAACTGGAGGTATGACTGAGCGAGTAACGTGAGAGGGAATACGGATTTCCACCGAGCAGCCGAACAGTACGGGGTTTAACTGGTCTAGTCGTCGCTCGATAACAAGAGTACGCTGCCCGAAGTGGAAGTAGGGCGTGCCCGCTGCTGTTAGCCACAGAGCACTCTGTTACTGGCGCTTCCTCGAGCGCACAAACTGGGGCAGCGTCTTAACCCATGGAGCTGCATCTGATATCAGGAGGTGTAATGTGGTGCAGTGTGGCTCAAGATAGGCAGCCTGTAGTGGGACTAGATCGTATTGACCCACTAACCTCGTTAAGTCGTACATCTATCTTTTTTACGTGTGGGCTGTTAAGCTAGAAAGGAGCACAGTACTCTGCTGCTGAGTATACCAAAGCGAGTGCTCATACCCGGACAATGTCTGCTGACGATCCTCAACGAGAGCCACAGAGATGATGGAGAACGTTGTGTCTAGTTTTGAGCTTAGCAGATTTTCGTGTCAAGTGCTCCTTAAAAGAAAGCGTCCTATCTAAAGTGATACCATGGTATTTTGGATGCATATTATGAGGAAGTTTGTCTCCTTCGTATAAGTCGATGGCTCTGGACAGATGAAGACATGAAACTTCTGTTTCATTTGAATTTAGTTGTAACCTCCATTTATGGAAATAGTGGCTTAAGATGTCTGTATCAGAAGTTAGGATTTCTTCAGTTGTTCCAAAGGTTTTGTGTTTGGTACTATTGCCCAGTCGTCTTCACAGGCAAACTTTCTAGACTGTGTTGGAGGAATATCAGATATATATATATATATATATATATATATATATATATATATATATATATATAAAAATTAAACAAGAGAGGAGCAAAGACGGAGCCCTGTGGTAAGCCGTTATCCAATACTTTTGGGCAACTAGTGTCTTTTTCTGTAGTCTCTGTAATTGACCTTCCAGTTGACATGTTGTCAATTAATTTTGCTGTTCGTCTGCGTGGGACGATTTGCAATAATTTATAAAGAATCTCTGATAATAAGATTGTGCTTGGTGCTCTGATTGATGTGTAGCAAATTTATTTTTAAATATGGTACGTCTTTTATAGTACTCATGGGAAATTGTCAAGTCTTATGAGTTCTAAACATAACAAACGGGAAGTTGCGAGACAAGAGATAACAATCGCCTATGAGTGACTGCGGCAAGGCAAGGAGCAAGGATAAGAAAGGGATAAAGGGAGAAGGAGTCTCTGAAAGGGGCACCTGTACGTCACACAGAGTCTATAGCAGACCGTCCACTCGGCCTCCGAAGAAAAGTGCACAGTTAGAGCAGAGGAATGATGAGCGCCCTTCGACTCCAGCGGGTGACGACGAAGGGGAAAACTGAATAAGACTCGGGAGCAGGACATTCTGAGAGGTCTATTACAGCCAGAATAGGAATCACACAGTTACATTCAATGTTCCGATAAAAATCAGTGAAGCCAACTTCCGAGACAGTATCGCTGCATCACAAACAACTGGACTACAGATGATTAACGGGTATTTGAGGGGTACTGGTTTTCTGGGAGACACCTTGTACTTTTACGAGCTCTTTGGTCCACTTGGGATTTCAAGGAATGCAAGGAGAGCACTAGCATGAACACGTTGGAGTGCAAGGAACGCAGTTAAGTGACGCTCATTCTAAGACCTCTGATTCCAAGATGACGGGAGTGATAATCCTTGCCATGTGACAAGCCCCTCCATCCTTATCCGTGACTTCATCGCTTTTATCACTGATATCTTTCTAATTATTAGTGCCGCTATCAAGCCACGCGCTCTTTCCACCTCCTCGTTTGGAATCGAAATAGCTCAAGTGTGATAATGCACTGCATCCCCACCCCTTCGTTTTGGAAATTTTGTGGTAAGATCTTATGGGACCAAACTGCTGGGGTCGTCGGTCCTTAAGCTTAAACACTACTTAACCTAACTTTAACTAACTTACACTAAGAACAACACACACACCCATGACCGAGGGAGGACTCGAACCACCGATGAGGGGGGGGGGGGGGGAATCCGTGCGAACCGTGACAGGACGCCCCTTCTTTCCAAGCAGTCACACTGAAATATTAAAATGGCCTATCTAATCAGCATGCTCTAGCCTACATGTTAGAGCGCCGTTTCAAGGCTGAGACTGTTCCTCAGTGATGTCACAACGCCAGCCAATAGCAGCACAAAAGACTTAATGCACAGCCTTATTTCTGCTGCGCAACTCACATCAGCATACCTTTCTGGTATGCTGATGGAAACTGGTGTTTTTTCCAGCTTGCACGGCATTTTGGGTACAAAGTAATATACATAATGGTGTTATGAACACTTTTGTCCACACTGAAATTCAAGGAATGCAAGGAAAGCAATGGAATGTAAGGAATGCAATCAAGCTGGTCTGATTCAAAGACCTTTCATTCCAAAATGGTGGCAGCCATAATGCTTGTCATGTGACAAGCCCCTCCCTTCTTATCTGTGATGTTATCACTCTTGTCAGTGATATCAACATACTTATCACTGGTATCATCAAGTCACACACCCTATCTGCTCCCCCTTTTAGAATAGAAAGCTAAGATGGCAGAAATAGCCCAAGTGTGTTAATTCCTTGCATCCCTGACTGCCTTCTTTCCAAGCAATTAAAATGGGATATCTAACCAGCAAGCTCTAGCCCACACTTTACAGAACTGTCCAAAGCTGAGGCTATTCCTCAGCGATGTCTCAATGTCAGCCAATAGCTATGAAGAATGCTAAACGCACAGCCATATTTTTGCTACATATCTTGTCTCAGCAAACCTTTCTGGCACCCTGATGGTGGCCGGTGCTGGCCAGCACACACAGCATTTTGGGCACGAATTAGTACAAGTTAGCTGGCCGGGGTGGCCGAGCGGTTCTAGGAAATACAGTCTGGAACTGCGCGACCGCTACGGTCGCAGGTTGGAATCCTGTTTCGGGCATTGATGTGTGCGATGTCCTTAGGCTAGCTATGTTTAGGTAGTTCTAAGTTCTAGGGGACTGATGACCTCAGAAGTTACGTCCCATTTGAACCATTTCTGAGTACAAGTTGTACGGTTAGGGATCCTTTGATCCACTTTGTAATTCAAGGAATGCTGTAATGTGACCGCTATGGAGTGCAAGGAATGCAGTCAAGTGGCCCAAACCTCTGATTCCAAGATGGTAGCAGCCATGACCATTTTCACGTCACAGTTCCCTCAATCCTTATCTGTGATATCATACGTGATGTCATCATCCGTATCAATGGCGTCATCAAATCCCATGCCCTTTTCGTTTCCCCTTTTGGAATCGAAATACAAGAAGGTAGAAATACACTCCTGGAAATTGAAATAAGAACACCGTGAATTCATTGTCCCAGGAAGGGGAAACTTTATTGACACATTCCTGGGGTCAGATACATCACATGATCACACTGACAGAACCACAGGCACATAGACACAGGCAATAGAGCTTGCACAATGTCGGCACTAGTACAGTGTATATCCACCTTTCGCAGCAATTCAGGCTGCTATTCTCCCATGGAGCCGATCGTAGAGATGCTGGATGTAGTCTTGTGGAACGGCTTGCCATGCCATTTCCACCTGGCGCCTCAGTTGGACCAGCGTTCGTGCTGGACGTGCAGACCGCGTGAGACGACGCTTCATCCAGTCCCAAACATGCTCAATTGGGGACAGATCCGGAGATCTTGCTGGCCAGGGTAGTTGACTTACACCTTCTAGAGCACGTTGGGTGGCACGGGATACATGCGGACGTGAATTGTCCTGTTGGAACAGCAAGTTCCCTTGCCGGTCTAGGAATGGTAGAACGATGGGTTCGATGACGGTTTGGATGTACCGTGCACTATTCAGTGTCCCCTCGACGATCACCAGTGGTGTACGTCCAGTGTAGGAGATCGCTCCCCACACCATGATGCCGGGTGTTGGCCCTGTGTGCCTCGGTCGTATGCAGTCCTGATTGTGGCGCTCACCTGCACGGCGCCAAACACGCATACGACCATCATTGGCACCAAGGCAGAAGCGACTCTCATCGCTGAAGACGACACGTCTCCATTCGTCCCTCCATTCACGCCTGTCGCGACACCACTGGAGGCGGGCTAAACGATGTTGGGGCGTGAGCGGAAGACGGCCTAACGGTGTGCGGGACCGTAGCCCAGCTTCATGGAGACGGTTGCGAATGGTCCTCGCCGATACCCCAGGAGCAACAGTGTCCCTAATTTGCTGGGAAGTGGCGGTGCGGTCCCCTACGGCACTGCGTAGGATCCTACGGTCTTGGCGTGCATCCGTGCGTCGCTGCGGTCCGGTCCCAGGTCGACGGGCACGTGCACCTTCCGCCGACCACTGGCGACAACATCGATGTACTGTGGAGACCTCACGCCCCACGTGTTGAGCAATTCGGCGGTACGTCCACCCGGCCTCCCGCATGCCCACTATACGCCCTCGCTCAAAGTCCGTCAACTGCACATACGGTTCACGTCCACGCTGTCGCGGCATGCTACCAGTGTTAAAGACTGCGATGGAGCTCCGTGTGCCACGGCAAACTGGCTGACACTGACGGCGGCGGTGCACAAATGCTGCGCAGCTAGCGCCATTCGATGGGCAACACCTCGGTTCCTGGTGTGTCCGCTGTGCCGTGCGTGTGATCATTGCTTGTACAGCCCTCTCGCAGTGTCCGGAGCAAGTATGGTGGGTCTGACACATCGGTGTCAATGTGTTCTTTTTTCCATTTCCAGGAGTGTAGATTATGTATGTTAATGCCCTGGATCCCCCACCCCTTCCTTCCAAGTAATCACACTGAAGTGTTAAACCGAGGCAGCTAATCAGCGTACCTTTCTGGCGTCCTGATGGCGGCCGGTGCTGGCCAGCCTGTACGGCGTTTCAGGCACGAAGGGGAAGCAGATGACGTACAGGAGGAGCGGCGCCATGTTGGCGTAGAGGACGGCGCGGTAGGACAGGCAGGCACCCAGCACGTAGCCGCAAAGTATGCCGCAGTTGCAGAGTAGCGACAGCACGCAGCCGAGCGCGCCGCGCGCCCCGTCGCTCGCAGTCTCGCCCACGTAAAGCGTCACCAACAGTACTGCGCACGTGCCGTGCACGCTCGCCAGAAACCTACCGTCACACCATAACCCGATGTTAACTACATTCCCTGTGTGATAATAATGACTGAAAACTTACAACAACATTTATTTTCCCACAAAATAATCTGGAGCTTCTCGAACCATCATCACCTGACAACCTGCAATGTCCCTTGCGCTTTTTGTGAACTACAATTTCTCAATTTCTGACCACATACCATTTCTTGCCAATCACGATCAGCCTAGAGACCGATGCTCCGTCCAATTTAATCGTGTAATACGCTATGGACTGTATTGAAGCTACTGGCAAATACGTTCAGGGGCAAAAGTCAAGGGATAGCGACATGCACATGTGCAGATGACAGTAGTATTGCGTACACAATGTACAAAGGGGCATTGCATTTCCGGAGCTGTCATTTGTACTCACAAGGGGACCTCCCCATCGCACCCCCTCAGATTTAGTTATAAGTTGGCACAGTGGATAGACCTTGAAAAACTGAACACAGAACAATCGAGAAAAACAGGAAGAAGTTGTGTGGAACTATGAAAGAAATAAGCAAAATATACAAACTGAGTAGTCCATGTGCAAGATATGCAACATCAAGGAGAGTGTGATCTCAGCAGCGCTGTGGTCCCGTGGTTAGCGTGAGCAGCTGCGGAACGAGAGGTCCTTGGTTCAAGTCTTCCCTAGAGTAATAAATTTACATTCATTATTTTCGCAAAGCTATGGCCTGTCAGTTCGTTTATTGACATCTCTGTTCACTGTAATAAGTTTAGTGTCAGTGTTTTGCGATCGTACCGCAAAACCGTGCGATTTGTCGACGAAAGGACGTGCCTCTCCAATGGGAACCGTAAACATTTGATCGCAAGGTCATAGGTCAAACGACTCCTCCACAGGAAAACATGTCTGATATATTCTATACCACACAGGTAACGGCATGTGCGTCACATGACAGGAATATGTTGTTGACGCACCTACCTAACTTGTACACTTGGCGAATGGGTAAAAACATTCTTCTACCCTGCCCGATTTAGGTTTTCTTATGGATGTGATGATCACTCCCAAAAAGTGATGAAAACATAAGAGTTTGTCACATAAACTGCAACAAATGAATGGAACAGTTTCACAGTCGCACAGTTTTCCCTGTGCTCTCTCAAAACATATGTTTTGTTTCGATGTTTGTTTAGGTGTAGCGTCTCCGTATTACGGTGCAGTTACCTCGCATCGGACGAAAGGGCGGACAGATAATAAATTGTCTGAAAATAAAAAAATTAAACTTTGTACTCGAAGGAAGGTTTGAACCAAGGACCTCACATTCCGTAGCTGTTCACGCTAACCACGGGACCACAGCGCTCCTGGGCTCATATTATCCTTGATGTTGCTTATCTTGCACATGGACTACCTGTGTTTTTATATCTTGCTTATTTTTTTTCATGGTTCCACACAACTTCTTCCTGTTTTCTAGATTGATCTGTCTTCAGTTTTTCAAGGCCTATCTACTGTGCCAACTTATAACTAAATCTGAGGTGGGTGCGATGGGGAGGTTCCCTTGTCAGATGATTCATGTGAAAAGGTTTCTGAAATGATTACGGCCGTACAATGGGAATTAACAGACTTTGAATGCAGAGTGGTAGTTGGGGATATCCCATTTCGGAAACCGTTAGGAAATCCAGTATTGTGAGATCCACAGTGTTAAGAGTGTGCTGAGAACACCCAGTCCGTGGCATTACCTCTCACCACGGACAATGCAGTGGCTGACGGCCTTCATTTAACGACTGAGAGCAGCAGCGTGTGTATAGAGTTGTCACTGCTAACACACAAGCAACACTGTATGAAATAATCGCAGAAATCAATGTGGGACGTACGAGAAACGTGTTCTTTAGGACAGTGCCGCGAAATATGGCGGTAATGGGCTATGGGAGCAGACTGTAATGTTTTGTGAGCCTCACTGCCCTTTTTTTTAAACTAATTTCTGCCTGATTTTATTCTGAGTAGCTCAGTAATGTTTGTAAATACCGTAAATTAAATGCGATTCAAAAAGTACTTGAAGTGAAGAGAAGCGCAGCTGGTTAGCAAGAAATTCTTTAGAGCGCAATCCCCACAACGATAGTGGTTGTGAATCTTCGAGTATGGCCTCTAAAAAAAGGACGATTTATTAAAAAAAAGTGGACTGTTAATCTGTATCTTGTGGAAAGAGGACATGTTGTTAGGCCGTCGCTCAGAACGTATTGTTACATGTAATGAAAATTTTTATTTTAGTGATAAAACCGAGTAAAGTATGTGCAACAGCTGCCAAACATTTATGTATACAAATTTTCTGGAAGTGAAGAGTGGAAATATCTTGTTTTTGGAAAAGGAGGTGAACTTAATTGTCGTCGCCGTCTATCAATCGACAGAATTGTAAATGTACAAAGTTCACTAAAATACAGGAAAAGAAATGCATTCTCTATAGTTTTCATTCAATACATAACAACCTCTCATAATTTCTTAGTTACAGTAATTGGATTATGTTCTTGTACAATATCATGGTGCTGAACTCCACTGACCAATTTTGATGTAGCAAGACGTGTAGTTTGAAGGAAGTTTGTGTGCCAAGCAATCTCCTTTTCTCACGAAAAGCAGATTGCTGTTCGATCTTATTAACTTACAACAATGGTCCCTTAGGTATGAAAAGCTACGAAAACTTGGGCTCAAAGCTATCCGCAATACGGCCAAGTAACTAAAAGAGTCGTATTTTAAGCTTTAAACAACAATAACTTCCTCCAAATTGTAATACGTCACCAACCGGTGCAGAAGCTGATCTTTCAAGGAGGCAGCAACCAAAATTCTGGTACCAATTACGACTTAAAAATTTCAATCAAAAATCAATCTCTATCTCTCCACACATATATAAATATTCATATTATTAAGATAAAAGTCATTTTATGCTAACGGCATGACATCACTTGCAATGCCTCTCCTGGGCCCTCTGATCGTATTGATAACACCCTAGACGACTGGATAACCATGGGCTGTTCAGATGATTCCCGATTTCAGTTGGTAAGAGCTGATGGTAGGATTCTAGTGTGGCACATACCCCATGAAGCTATGGGTCTAAGTCGTCAACAAGTCACAGTACAAGATTTTGGTGGCTCCATAATGGTGTTTGCTGTGTTTACATGGAATGGACTGGGTTCTTTGGTCAAAGTGAACCTATCACTGACTGGAAATGGTTATGTTCGGTTACTTGCAGACCATTTGCAGCCATTTATGGACTCCATGCACCCAAAGACCTGTGGAATTTTCGCCGGGCTACAGTTCATTACGACTGGTTTCAGAAACATTCTGGACAATTCAAGCAAATTATTTGGTTTCCCAAATTGCACTACGTGAATCCCATCAAACATTTCTGGGACATAATCAAGAGGTCAGTTGGTGCACCAAATCCTGCACCGGCAACAATTTCGCAATTATGGACTGCTACAGAGATAGCATGGCTCAATATTTCTGTAGGGGACTTCAAGGTACTTGTTGAGTCCTTGCCACGTCGAGCTGCTGCACTACACTGGGCAAAAGGTGGTCTGACACGATAATAGGAGGTATCCCATGACTTTTTTCAACTCAATGTATGTTTCCCAATCAGTCTTCATTTCTGTTCAGTCGTGATCAATCACTGGACCGACGCCCTTTCGAATTAAATCGCGTAATCTGCTATGGACCACATTGCACACAAACTGGAAAATACATCTTACAAAACAAAAACCATATACAGCTGTATGATAATCTTTAATGGGACATTGCTGGTTTCATGGCCTATACAGCCACATCTTGAGGTATACATCTAAACAGAAAAAAATCTTAATGGCAATCCACATGGTTCAGCAGAACCACATCATAGCAGTACAATCACAAAACCCAAATAATGCCAATCACTAAACAAACACATAGTATTTTAAGGCATTAAAGAAGAAATACCTATCCTTCACCTGAAAAACGACATTACCAGCCAAAAATCAGAGGCTAGTGTTTAAGTAACCCATATAATGGAACAGCCAAACACAGTGGAGTTTCATCTTGACTCTCCCCAATATGACATAATTATTTGTTCAAAAATTATGTTTGCAGTATTACCACATCTAAAATACGTCAGCGAGACACACACACATACACACACACACACAAAAAGACGCACACACAATCCTGTATTACGAAATATGACGCCAAAAGTATTTTAAACTATATTCTCATTACTGACTACAATAAATCCTGCCATCCTGTCTAAGACAGACAATGGTACGGCCTTATGGTTTGAGGTGCAATAAATACAATTCTCTTTCACCTTTGGTGTTCCTGGAGGGTACGCTAACCAGCACTTGGTATGTGCAGAATGCTATGAGACCCATTCTTTTGCTGTTCTTGCAACTGGAAGATAATGTTTTGTTCCAACAAGATAATGCTCTGCTGCACACTTCCTGTGAAACTTAATGTGCCCTGCAAAACGAGCAGCAGCTCCTCTGGCCAACACATTCTCTGGTCTTGTTTCTGATGAGGCATGTGTGGGATATGATGGGACAAGAAGTGACTCGTGTGACTCATCAGCCACTGTGACCGAGCGGTTCTAGACGCTCCAGTCCTGGTTCGAATCCTGCCTCGGGTATGGTTTGTGTGTGATGTCCTTAGGTTAGTTAGGTTTAAGAAGTTCTAAGTCTAGGGGACTGATGACCTCAGATGTTAAGCCCCATAGCGCTTAGAACCATTTGAACCATTTTGAGTCATTAGCCAATCATGATAATGATCTGTAAATGTAATCATTTAATGTACTCCATATGCACTGTTGCTACTATTAATCTTGAATAAATTGGAAATCTCTAAAAGTATATGCTGATTTTTTTTTTTTTGACAATGTAGTTTGAAGGGAATTTTGATATACATTGGGGCAAGTTGATGCAGTTTGAAGGGCAAGTTGATTTACTTTTGGAGCAATCTGATTCAGTTTGAAGGGCTACTTGATACAGTTTCAGGGACACTGAATATCTTTCTCTCCAGCGACCATGATTCTCCACTGATCCTCATTCTGTCCACAGACAATCATTCTGTCTACTGACTATAATTGTCCACTAGCCATAATTTCCCATTAACCATTATTCTCCGCTCAACATCATTCTCTCCACCTGACAGTATACCGGGTAACAGTGATCAGATATTTCCACGCCTACCTCATCTACTGTACTGCCCCACCTTTATCTTTAATCACACATGCACAATGGTTCCACATTTGCCTCAGCATCATCATCTACCTGATTTATACACAACAGTAAATTTCCTCTCACTGTAATGCTTAGTTTAATGAGGCAACAACGTTACATATTACAGAGGGGAAGGTAGGCTGTAATATATACTTTAATGAGGAAACGACATTATAATAAATTACAGGGGGCATACAGATTTCCCCCTCTAGTTTCCGCAGCTTAACATAGAAGATAACAACGTTTTGTACTGTGCTGGGGGTAGGCATCTTGATATTACTGTATGGATTCCAAGATGTATGGTGAGTTGCTTAGTGCTCTGTTGTCATCGTTTACTTTGCTAATTATCGGTGTCCGTTAGGCTTTAGGTTAGATCTGCAGTAGTGTTTATATCTGTGTTTTTATATACAGTTTTTACTTATTTATATGAGTCTAATGTCTGGTACAGATGTCGTACTACTGCCTTCTACTAATTATAATTGTTTAAGTAGTGCCAATAAGCAACCTAGGTGTAAAGTAAGTTCCACAGACAATTTACATGTGGAAAAATTTAATTTGAAGGTTCATAGAGCTTGAAAAGTTTGGTACATCGGTCCAGCGTTCGTCGTAATGAGTGTTGTTTAACATAAAAGTTTTTATTAGCAGTATCGATATGCAAGCTTTATTCATTAAGTAATCCATAGGATTTAGACGTAGCAATATTAATCTGAAGATCCACTGTGGTTACCAATTGAGAGAAATCTTACGTATTTAGAGAAATAATACAAAGTTACTTTGCTCTAATTTTCGTACACATATGTAATCATACTTGCATATTATGATAATCAGTCTCCATGTGTGTTTATATTTTTGCACTGCATAAATGATAAATAATTTTATCAAGGAATTTACTTGCGAGATATCGATTCTGTCATTGTCTTTAGTGAAGTTGCGTCTGTGCCGCTGCCTTTTGTGTGTGTTTTTTTAGTAAACAAAGCAATCATTTTTCAGTGTAAATGATGTATTGATGAGTCTTGTCACGCTGAGTTGCTGCACTACGCTTGGAAAAAGAAGATCCGACACGGTATTGAGATGTTTTACATTACTTTCGTCACGTCACATTGGTGCGCTTGTTCGATACCCAAGGGCTGCGACTTCGATACCCAGTGCTTCTTGGAAGTTACTAGTTGTTGAGTGTCAGTTATAGATAGAAAGTTTAAGGTATAACAGCATAATGTAAGGATGCGGTAATCTGAGCTCAATTTTTAAATGGTGAGTGGTATTCTGAACAGATTGAAAGTGTCGCTTTGGGTTGCCCTCTCTCACTCCTGGTGCCCAATCTATTTACGGAAGATTTTGACGAAAAAAGTGCTCTGCATTTTCAAAACCGTGGTTGCTCTGGAGATGTGTTGGTGATATATTCGTAGTGTGGCCCCACGGTGGGGATAAAATGCTGGAGGCTTTGGAGAATCTTACCTACATTAAGACAATTTCAAGTTTGCCATGGAATGGGAGAGGAATGGCTGTCTACCTTATCTGGACGGAGTAGGTTGACGGATGGAGTAGGAGTGTTACCTTAATGCCAACCATGAAGATTTATATTTCCTGGTCCCAGCTGCAGACTAAGCCAAGGTAGTTGAAAAGTGAAGTGATTTAAAGCCTACCATGCTCCTACCATATATGGTAACTGTTTCTTTAAAAGCTTCCAGAAACTTAAAGAAGGATAAAGTGCGTGTGATACTTTTCCGTGGTCAGGCAGGCTGCTCAGACGAGACAAGGGCTTGCATCTCTATTACTCACGTAAAACACTCGTTTCTCGTCTGCTCTCTGAGGGAATGTTTTGTTCTGGACCTTCGCTGCCTGTCAGTCTGATAGATGCCACCAATTTTAGTGATTAACCCATTCGATAAACAGTGCGGGTAGAGGCTCCATGTATTTTTTGAGTATTTCCATTTTTGTTGCATTAGTTTTATGCAGACTGGCGCTGATATGTCGACCGTATTATCTGCGACGCGTGCGCATGTTGCTCCAATGTATAGCTTTATATCTAGTGGTTTCAGCCTTTACTTATTTAACTAGGCATCCTTGGTCACTCGAAAATCAGTCGCCGACTCGCCTTTAAGATGGCCGTGAGATTAACCGGTGAAATATCAGAAGATTAGTTGTTTGTGTCCCGGACGCATACGGAGAAACATTGAATATTCTTCCAGCCGGGAAAATTTCAAGAACCATATCATGAGATACTTGAAGTGCTTTACTCTGCCCATTTCAAATAAAAAACTAAAAGTGACTGGAGATTTAGAGAGGTAAGCTAAATATACAGAAACACCAGAGTGAACTTGAACTCCTTGACACTGAACCACATACAGCATGTTGTGTCGCTACGGTTCGTCTTCAAAATGGTTCAAATGGCTCCGAGCACTATGGGACTTAACATCTGGGGGCATCAGTCCCCTAGAACTTAGAACTACTTAAACCTAACTAACCTAAGGACATGACACACATCCATTCCCGAGGCAGAATTCGAACCTGCGACCGTAGCGGTCGCGTGGTTCCATACCGAAGTGCCTAGAATCGCGCGGCCACATCAGCCGGCTGTTAGTCTTGGATTTCGCGCAAACGACTAGTGAGTTTACTCCATAGAATTACTATGCACATTTACTTTGGACGAGGACCTGCAGAGAATGGACACTTCGTGCTGGGATTGGCTGTTGACTCGTGAGGTGCTGCGCATAAATATGCCGAATGACTGTTATTATAAGGTTACATGATTGCAGAAAAATAACTGACAGCAGTCAGATCCATCAGATATCTAGGAGTATGCGTACAATTGCGATATAAAGAGAAACGATCACGTGAAACTAATCGTGGTCAAGGGCGCCCACTTTCCAAAGTATCTGTGGGTGCTTATCAGTGACGGAGCTCCCACATCCTTTGAAGCCATTATCTCAACAACCAAAACGATAACAATCCAGATTACGTGAAAAAAAAAACACTGAAATCTTAAACCACCCCGCTGTTATGTTAATAATAATAATTAAAAAAAGTTGTTCACGTAGTCTGTAACAAGCAGCTTCCTTGTATCTTGCGCCGGCCGGGGTGGCCGAGCGGTTCTAAGGTCTACAGTCTGGAACCGCGCGACCACTACGGTCGCAGGTTCGAATCCTGCCTCGGGCATGGATGTGTGTGATGTCCTTAGGTTAGTTAGGTTTAAGTAGTTCTAAGTTCTGGGGGACTGATGACCTCAGAAGTTAAGTCCCATAGTGCTCAGAGCCGTTTGAACCATTTTGAACCTTGTATCTTGGATTACTCTTTATTGCTGTTCAATACTGATAAGCAAATATTTTAAAACAATTATTGACGAATGGAGTGGACATATTGTAGCGCGTCACTTGTAAGGAAACATGAAAGCAATCCGAAAAGGCGGGATCCCGTTCACAGTATAGTACGACTGTTATTCTGGGGAGTTGATTCGTGGGAGAGGATCAAACAGCGAGATCATACTTCTCCTTGGATTAGGGAAGGAAGTTGGCTGTGCACTTTCAAAGGAACCATCTCAGCATTTGCCTGAAGCGATTTGGGGAAATCAGAGAAAACCTAAATCAGAATTACCGGACGCGGGTTTGAACCGTTGTCCTCCCGAATGCGAGTCTAGAGTGCTAACCACTGCGCAACTTCGCTCGGTATTCTGGTGAGTGCCTTTGACTTGGCCAGAGAAAGACAAGCAACAGGGTGGCGGGGGGCGGGGGGGGGGGGGGGGTGGTTGCTTCGTGGCCTTTGCTCAAAGACGTCCAAAACAAACAGATATGTCCTAGAGGTCAGAAATTTTAACTTTCATCTCTGTGTTTCAATAGGTGACAAAATTTACTTTATTTTCTTTTTACCAAAGCAAAAATTTTATGGGTGCAGCGCACCCACAGGATTATGTATGTGGGTCCTCGAGCCCTGGCGTACCCAGGTAGTCGACGAGCATTATCTCGGCAGGACAGACGCCCGACTGAGGTTCACTGAAAGAATCTCAGGAAGTGTGGTCCACCTGCAGAGAGATAACTTGCTAAACCCTCTTTCAACCAATACTTGAATTATACCTACTTCGTCATTCTGGGACCCATACCAGATAGGGCCAATAGAGGAAATAGAGAAAATTCAAAGAAGAGCAGCGCATTTCGTTACAGGTTCATTCAGTAGGCATGAAAGCAAGCAACATGGTTTTCTCAGGCAACTGTGCAGCGTCTGCTACAGGAGAGGTGTTCTTGCATGATGTTGCCGTTTACTGTTTGAGTTCAGACCGCAGAATTTCCTAGAAACGTCAGCCAGTAAATTGCTGCTGCCTACGTATATCTCGCGAAAAGATCGTGAAGATAAAATTAGAGAGATTCGAGCTCACACGGGGGTTTATCAGCAGTCGTTCTTCCCGTGAACCATACGCGAATGGAACAAGAAAAGGGAGAACTGACAGCGGTTCACAAAGCACACTCCATCACCGCTGTAAGGTGGCTTGCGGAATATGCAAGAAGATGTAGCTGTGCATATACTCTTCCAAACAACATCAAACAGAATACATGTTCTGGACACCTTCATTCCTGTCCAGTTGTTGAGTAAACAACCGTGCCCTCGACGTCGTTTTGATGCGATAGCTCTCTCACAAACTTATTAATTGGTAAATTTTCTGTAATTAAACTCCGCCTGTCATGACTGATGTAAAATTCTTGTTTTTTCCGCGTGTTATTTATATAGTGTGTCAGAGAAGCCCGCGTACTTCTTTTAACAGTTCAGTAATGAAGTAGTTGCTCTAACGGTACTGCTTTGAAACTGACGAAAAGCGCTTTTGTTAGTATTGTTTTGTTTCGGCTCTGTATAGAATTGTTTCAGTTGCGAATCATGGCTGTTGTTATCGGACGCAGTTACAGTGCTGAGAGGCGATTAGTGGTGGCTCTGTGGATGCACGAACGCACACAGACGCAGCAAAAAAGGACGGAGATAACGAGGAAGTCGGTTTCGCAAGGCCCTAAGTCGTTAAGCAACTTGATTTCATTGGGAAAAACGTAATTTTATTTCAAGCAGTGTCGAAGACAGGCTGTGTACGTGACGTCAGAAAATGAGAGAGGAGACGTGTGCCGCAGTCGCTCAGTCCGTTGTAATGTCTCTGATGTTTGGTCACTTAACAGTGATATAAAATGTCTGACGCAGCGAAGTGAAATTTGAAAAGGAACTGAAAATGTTTCTCTTGACAACTTTTCGTATCGCGTCTGTAATGTGATAGTGATACGCAAAAGAACAAGGAGTCCAAGCGCTCCCCCCCCCCCCCCTCCCCCCATGAAAAGCACGACCACACCATAACACTACCGCTTCCGAATTTTACTGTTGCTACTACACACGCTGGCAGATGACGTTCACCGGGCATTCGCCATACCCACACACTGCCATCGGATCGCCACAGTGTGTACCGTGATTCGTCACTCCACACAACATTTTTCCACCATTCAATCGTTCAATGTTTACGCACCTTACACCAAGCGAGGCGTCATTTGACATTTACATGCTTGATGTGTGGTTTGTGAGCAGCCGCTCGACCATGAAATCCAAGTTTTATCACCTCCCACCTAACTGTCTTAGTACTTGTAGTGGATCCTAATGCAGTTTGGAATTCCTGTGCGATGGTCTGGATAGATGTCAGCCTATTACCACATTACGACCCTCATCGACTGTCGGCGTCCGCAGCTCGTGGTCGTGCGGTAGCGTTCTCGCTTCCGACGCCCGGGTTCCCGGGTTCGATTCCCGGCGGGGTCAGGGATTTTCTCTGCCGCGTGACGACTGGGTGTTGTGTGATGTCCTTAGGTTAGTTAGGTTTAAGTAGTTCTAAGTTCTAGGGGACTGATGACCATAGATGTTAAGTCCGATGGTGCTCAGAGCCTTCGACTGTCGGCGGCCTCTGTCTGTCAACAGACGAGGTCGGGCTGTACGCTTTTGTGCTGTACGTGTCCCTTAACGTTTCCACTTCACTATCGAATCGGAAACACTGGACCTGGGGATGTGTAGGACTGTGGAAATCTCGCGTGCAGACCCCAATCACCTGACCACGTTTGAAATCCGTGAGTTCCGCGGAGCGGCCCCATTCTGCTCTCTCACTATGTCTAATGACTACTGAGGTCGCTAATATGGAGTTCCTGGCAGTTGGTGGCAGCACAATGCACCTAAAATGAAAAGCGTATTATTTCGGGGGTGTACGAATACTTTTGATCGCATAGTGTAAGTGATTTACATTGCAAGATCATAGGTCAACGTAAGTCCGAGGTAAGCCATTGCAAATATGAAACGCTGGTACATTAATAAACTGTTTAACCGCCAGAATGTAGAATGCGAGCATACAAACGTTCATCATTCTGTTGTACAAGTGCCGAATTTCAGAGTGTGCGATGAAGTTCTATGCCTGTCGCGCACTGGGTCGGGCACTACAAGGACGGTCAGTGACGCTTGTGGATGACGCTGGAGTTGTCGTTCGCTGATGTCCCACATGTGCTCTATCGAAAACAGATCTGGTGATCGAGTAGGCCAAGGCAACATGTCGACTCTCTGTAGAGCATGTTGGATTACAACAGCGGTATGTGGTCGAGCTTTATCCTGCTGGGAAACATCCCCTGAATTGCTGTTCATGAATGGTAGGATAACAGTTCGAATCATCAGACTGACTACAAATTTGCAGTCGGGATGTGTGGGATAACCACGAGAGCGCTCCTGCTAACACAGAAATCGCACCCAGACCGTAACTCCAGGTGTAGGTCCAGTATGTCTCGCACGCAGACAGGTTCTTTCCAGGCCGTCAACTGACAACTTTCTAACCAACATATGGCCATCACTGGCACCGATGCAGAACGAGCTTTACTCAGAAAATACAACAGACATCCACTCTGCCCTCTAATGAGCTCTCGCTTGACACCAATGAGTGTAACGCACGATACAATGCGTCTGGCTGGGAACTGTACTTAACGTAATCGATTTGTAACAGCCTGTCGTGTCACTGTGGTGCAACTGCTGCAGATGTAGTATAATGTGTCAAATGTGTCAGTCATAGGCCGAACACGATGGTCTTCCCTCCCGGCAGTGCCACGAGGACGTCCGGAGCCCGCGGTCTTATTGCGACAGCACACTCTCGTGACCGCTGCTAGCAATCACGTACATTGGCTACATTCCTATCAAGTCTTTCTGCAATATCGTAGAAGGAACATTCAGCTTGTCGTAGCTCTGTTACATGATCTCGTTTAAACTCAGTGAGGTGTTGATAATGACATCTTTGTCGCCTTATAGTCATTCTTGACTAACATTAACTCACGACTCAAGCTGATAAAAGCGATCCCTTGCCGCAAGACAAGTAAGTTTCTGGAAAACATGTTGAAAAATCGCTACTTCAGGGTGAACGTAGGTCAATCTACGAGTAAATCCTACTCAATAAACAATGAGCTCCCACAGGGATCAGTGTTGGCTCACCTCCTCTTCAAACTATACACGAGCGACATGCCAGCAACTAAATCGCAAAAATTCTGCTATGCAGATGACATTGCAAAAGCCACTCAGAGCAAGACATTCGAAGAGGGGGAAGCTACTCTGTCAACGGATCTTCAACTTCTTAACCAATATTATACGAAATGGAGGCTCTGCCCAAATCCAAATAAAACTGAGGTAAGCGTATTCCACCTGAACAATTTTGAGGCAAGACGAGAGTTACAAGTAACATTCTGCAATGAGCGATTGACGCACAACAGCCATCCAAAATATCTAGGAATCACTCTGGACCGGTCAATAACCTATAAAAAAACACCTAGAAATAACCAGTCAAAAGATAAAAAATCGAAATAATATATTAAGAACGCTAACTGGAACCTCCTGGAGAGCTCAAGCTAACACCCTACGCACCGCAGCAGAATCTCTTGTTTAATCGGTGGCACAATATGCGCCCAGTCTGGTACAAGAGCACACACACGAAGAAAATAGATGTCCAGCTTAATACCACCATGAGGACTGTCTCAGGAACTCTGCAATCAACTCCGCTAGCCTGGCTTCATGCCCTTTGCAATATAGCTCCTCCTTCCTTCATTAGGCAACAAGCAGCTATCCGAGAATGGAAGAAAATTAATGACCCTTCTGTCTCTGAAGATATACCTATCCTAAAAATATTGAACCCTCTACCAACTACCCGCCTAAAATCCAGGTAACCTATATGGGAAGACGAAGTCCTCAGATTCCCAGAAAGGTGCGGCACAGCAAGGGAATGGAGGCAATATTGGTCGCTGAATAATCACCATCCTCTCATCACTGATTTTGATTCTTCGATACCGGTGGAAGGAATGCAAATGCCCAGAAGAACTTGGTGCAGACTTAACCGTGTGAGGACTAACCACGGCAGGTGTAAGGCCATTCTCCACAAATGGAAACTCACTGGTGACCCACGATGCGACTGTGGTGCAGAAGAACAAGCAATTCCTCACCTGATCTTCGAATGTCCTGCGAGGAGGTTTGAAGGAGAATGGAGGGATATCATGAATGCTACTCCACGTGCTGTTCAGTGGGTGACCTGCTTAGATGTGGACTTGCAGTGGCAATCTCCCTAATCTTTCGCATATGATTGTTTGCAATCAATCATTTAATAAAATATTTGTAATTCGTTGATTATATTAATTAATAGTATGTGTGCAATTTTACTCTGTAGATGCCACGCGCTAAATAAAAATAAATAAAAACGACGTCCAATCTCGAAGCTAACTAATGATCACGACCGTTACAGCATGAATATTAAAGCAAACCTGATTTGCGTCCTCATAGTGGGGCTACAAGAGCCACTCTTATGCGTCTGGTGCGAAATTTGAACAGACACCATGTTTCAGATGTAGAAACACGCCTACCAATTTTCGTTTATGTCGCACAATTCCTTATTGGTTTTGTGACTTTTCTGCCGTATGTATATGTCTGACAGACAGCAAAGTGAAATTTGAAAACGAGCTGAAATCGTTTCTCCTTGACATCTCACTGTGTTGAATAGTTTAATTCCCGTTATTGTCATGTGTAGATGGTGTTGGGTAGGAATTGCTAACTCGTACCTATAATTTTCATAATAATAATAATAATGAAAATAAAAACAATGCAAAAACTTATAAATGAGCAGCATATAGCCGTGTTTACAAGTTAATGTGAAAGTAGAATGACTCGTTCCACACCATAACGATATACAGGGTGGTCTATTGATAGTGACCGGGCCAAATATCTCACGAAATAAGCGTCAAACGAAAAAACTACAAAGAACGAAACTTGTCTAGATTGAAGGGGGAAACCAGATGACGGTATGGTTGGCCCGCTAGATGGCGCTGCCATAGGTCAAACGGATATCAACTGCCTTTTTTAAAATATGAACCACCACTTTTTATTACATATTCGTGTAGTACGTAAAGAAGTATGAATGTTTTAATTGGACCACTTTTTTCGCTTTGTGATAGATGGCGCTGTAATAGTGACAAACATATGGCTCACAATTTTAGACGAACAGTTGGTAACAGGTAGGTTTTTTAAATTAAAATACAGAACGTAGGTACGTTTGAAAATTTTATTTCGGTTGTTCCAATGTGATACATGTACCTTTGTGAATTTATCATTTCTGAGAACGCATGCTGTTACAGCGTGATTATCTGTAAATACCACATTAACGCAATAATTGATCAAAATGATGTCCGTCAACCTCAATGCATTTGGCAATACGTGTAACGACATTCCTCTCAACAGCGAGTAGTTTGCCTTCCGTAATGTTCGGACATGCATTGACTATGCGCTGACGCATGTTGTCAGGCGTTGTCGGTGGATCACGATAGCAAACATCCTTCAACTTTCCCCAAAGAAAGAAATCCGGGAACGTCAGATCCGGTGAACGTGCGGGCCATGGTATGGTGCTTCGACGACTAATCCACCTGTCATGAAATATGCTTCAACCGCACGCGAGCTATGTGCCAGACATCCATCGTGTTGGAAGTACATCGCCATTCTGTCATGCAGTGAAACATCTTGTAGTAGCATCGGTAGAACATTACGTAGGAAATCAGCATACATTGCACCATTTAGATTGCCATCGATAAAATGTGGGCCAGTTATCCATCCTCCCATAATGCCGCACCATACAGTAACCCGCCAAGGTCGCTGGTGTTCCACTTGTCGCAGCCATCGTGGATTTTCCGTTGCTCAATAGTGCATATTATACCGGTTTACGTTACCGCTGTTGGTGAACGACGATTTGTCGCTAAATAGAACGCGTGCAAAAAATCTGTCATCGCCCCGTAATTTATCTTGTGCCCAGTGGCAGAACTGTACACGACGTTCAAAGTCGTCGCCATGCAATTCCTGGTGCATAGAAATATGGTACGGGTGCAATCGATGTCGATGTAGCATTCTCAACACCGACGTTTTTTAGATTCCCGATTCTCGCGCAATTTGTCTGCTACTGATGTGCGGATTAGCCGCGACAGCAGCTAAAACATCTACTTGGGCATCATCATTTGTTGCAAGTCGTGGTTGACGTTTCATATGTGGCTGAACACTTCCTGTTTCCTTAAATAACGTAACTATCCGGCGAACGGTCTGGACACTTGGATGATGTCGTCCAGGGTACCGAGCAGCATACATAGCACACGCCCGTTGGGCATTTTGATCACAATAGCCATACATCAACACGATATCGAACTTCTCCGCAATTGGTAAACGTTCCATTTTAACACGGGTAATGTATCACGATGCAAATACCGTCCCACTGGCGCCATATATATAAATGACCCAGTGGATACTGTCGGAAGTCCCGTGCGGCTTTTCGCGGATGATGCTGTAGTATACAGAGAAGTTGCAGCGTTAGAAAATTTCAGCGAAATGCAGGAAGATCTGCAGCGGATAGGCACTTGGTGCAGGGAGTGGGAACTGACCCTTAACATAGACAAATGTAATGTATTGCGAATACAAAGAAAGAAGGATCCTTTACTGTATGATTATATGATAGAGGAACATACATTGGTAGCAGTTACTTCTGTAAAATACCTGAGAGTATGCGTGCGGAATGATTTGAAGTGGAATGATCATATAAAATTAATTGTTGGTAAGGTGGGTGCCAGGTTGAGATTCATTGGGAGAGTCCTTAGAAAGTGTAGTCCATCAACTAAGGACGTGGCTTACAAAAACACTCGTTCGACCTATACTTGAGTATTGCTCATCAGTGTGGGATCCGTACCAGGTCGGGATGACAGACGAGATAGAGAAGATCCAAAGAAGAGTGGCGCGCTTCGTCACAGGGTTATTTGGTAAGCGTGATAGCGTTAGGGAGATGTTTAGCAAACTCAAGTGTCAGACTCTGCAAGAGAGGCGCTCTGCATCGCGGTGTAGCTTGCTGTCCAGGTTTTGAGAGGGTGCGTTTCTGGATGAGGTATCAAATATATTGCTTCCCCCTGCTTATACCTCCAGAGGAGATCACGAATGTAAAATTAGAGAGATTCGAGCGCGCACGGAGGCTTTCCGGCAGTCGTTCTTCCCGCGAACCATACGCGACTGGAAGAGAAAGGGAGGTAATGACAGTGGCACGTAAAGTGCCCTCCGCCACACACCGTTGGGTGGCTTGCGGAGTATACATGTAGATGTAGATGTTAGTGATACCACGTACTTATACGTTTGTGACTATTACAGCGCCATCGATCACAAAGCGGAAAAAGTGGTCCAACTATAACATTCATATTTTTGTATGTACTACACGAATATGTAATAAAAAAAGGGGGGTTCCTATTTAAAAAAAAACGCAGTTGATATCCGTTTGACCTGTGGCAGAGCCATCTAGCGGGCCAACCATAGCGCCATCTGGTTTCCCCCTTCAAGCTAGACGAGTTTCGTTCCTTGTAGTTTTTTCGTTTGATGCTTATTTCGTGGGATATTTGGCCCTGTCACTATCAATGGACCACCCTGTGTAGTGCAAATGATGCATGGAACATGAAACTGACTAACTAACTTGCCTAGCGGTATAGAGAGCTGCGACCTCGGTGGACGAAATGAGAACGACGCACGCCGCAAGCTGTAGCGGCGCGGCGAGGTATCCGAGTGTCTTGCGGTCGACGTGCGAGCTGAGTGCGGCAAACAGGGGCAGCACACAGAGACCGCCGAGCGTCAGCAGCGACGCCACCCATGATGCCTGGTCCGCCGTCAGCGGCTGGGCGCGGAGGCCGCTCTCTGCAGACATCAGCTGCGGCAGCGCCATCGCCGTCCACGCGAAGTGCGTCCCCACGGCGAATGAGTTCAGGTTCACTGCACATTAGCAAATGACTCCATGATTTGGTGAAATTATTACCATGTTTCCTGTTCTGCCTCTCACAAGGGAACCTCCCCATCGCACCCCCCTCAGATTTAGTTATAAGTTGGCACAGTGGATAGGACTTGAAAAACGGAACACGGATCAATCAAGAAAACAGGAAGAAGTTGTGTGGAACTATGAAAAAAATAAGCAAAATATACAAACTGAGTAGCCCATGCGTAAGATAGGCAACATTAAGGAGAGTGTGTGCTCAGGGGAGCCGTGGTCCCGTGGTTAGCGTGAGCAGCAGCGGAACAAGAGGTCTTTGGTTCAAGTCTTCTCTCGAGTGACATCTTTACTTCATTTATTTTCGCAAAGTTATGATCTGTCCGTTCGTTCATTGACGTCTCTGTTCACTGTAATAAGTTTAGTGTCTGTGTTTTGCGATCGCACCGCGAAACCGTGAGATTAGTAGACGAAAGGACGTGCCTCTCCAATGGGAACCGAAAACGTTTGATCGCAACGTCATAGGTCAACCGATTCCTCCACAGGAAAACACGTCTGAAATATTCTATACGACAATGGTGATGCCATGTGCGTCACATGACAGGAATATGTTGTCGAATGGATAGAAAGATTCTTCTACCTTGCCCGATTTAAGATTTCTTGTGGATGTGATAATCACTCCCAAAAAAGTGATGAAAACATAACGGACGGACAGATAATAATTGTCTGAAAATAAAAAATCTAAATTTTTCGCTCGAGGGCAGACTTGAACCAAGGATCTCTGGTTCCCCAGCTGCTCACCCTAACCACGGGGCCACGGCTGCCCTAAGTTCACACACTCCTTAATGTTGCCTATCTTGCGCATGGACTACTCTGTTTGTATACTTTGCTTATTTTTTCACAGTTCCACACAACTTCTTCCTGTTTTCTTGATAGATCTGTGTTCAATTTTTCAAGACCTATCCACTGTGCAACTTATAACTAAATCTGAGGGGGCTGCGATGGGGAGGTTCCCTTGTCAGCAGACAATAACTGGCAAATCCGTTCTTGATATGACGCACAAGGAAACACCATCAACTCGGCCTCGATCCTAAATAATGAAAAGTGTGAAGTCATCAACATGAGTACCAAAAGGAATCCGCTGAATTTCGGTTACACAATAAATCACACTAATGTAAAGGCTGTAAAGTCAAATAAATACCGGGCGATCAAAAAGTCAGTATAAATTTGAAAACTGAATAAATCACGGAATAGTGTAGATAGAGAGGTACAAATCGACACACATGCCTGGAATGACATGGGGTTTCAATAGATCCAAAAAAAAAAAAATACAAAAGTTCATGTGGTGTGCGTATTGTAAGACCTTTGGTACACACACCATCAGATCATTTGACTTGTTGCTCTAACGAAGTAGACGAGTGTCAGCAATATGTCTCGTGATCTTATCGTGGCTTGTTTATCTTCTGCCGTTAGGTCAGACAATAGAAATGCCACTTGCACGCTTAGAGTAGCAGATTGACGGTGACCAACTTTAAACAGAACTTGATTAATTTTCACACACATTTATTAAAATAATACCAAGCATAAAAATAACTTAACTTGGCTCTGGATGCTATTTACAATTAACAATCTGAAGTTCCTTTGATCTTGGTACGTTAATCTTATTCTCACATCTCTGATACTTGATGAAGTGTCTATTCATTTATCTTCATAGCTATGTACAGGAATATGGTAATCTTATTAGGCGCAGACTGAAACTTGACTATAGACTGGTACAGACAAATGCAGACTACTAATGCAGACTAATGCAGACTGACTAATCGGAGGTTTGTACACTCGTTATAATACCTCGCGCGTTCAGGTACCACTGCGCGAGTGTGATCCGTGAGGAGAAAAGGTTCTACGTTAGCAGCAATCTAGGTGGCTGCGTTACATATTAATATGCGGATCGGCGGAAGCAGAATTTGGTCCGTCTCTAAGGCAGCGCCATCTCGTAGTGCGGAGACGGACGAGCCTGCGCTGTTGTGCATAGTGGGGCGCGCTCTAGTGGGAAAGTTGTGTACGCGGTGACTACGCCGAACTATGTACACAACATTGGCCTCGAAACTAAATTATGAAAAGTGTGAAGTCATCAACAAGAGTACCAAAAGGAATCCACTGAATTTCAGTTACACGATAGATCACACTAAAGTAAAGGCTGTAAGGTCAAATAAATACTGGGTGATCAGAAACTCAGTATAAATTTGAAAACTGAATAAATCACGGAATAATGTAGATAGAGAGGCACAAATTGACACACATGCTTGGAATGACGTGGGATTTTATTAGAACCAAAAAAATACAAAAGTTCAAAAAATGTCCGACAGATGGCGCTTCATCTAATCAGAATGGCAATAATTAGCATAACAAAGTAAGACAAAGCAATGATGATGTTCTGTACAGGAAATGCTCAATATGCCCACCATCATTCCTCAACAATAGCTGTAGTCGAGGAATAATGTTGTGAACAGCACTGTAAAGCATGTCCGGAGTTACGGCGAGGCTTTGTCCGGAGTTATGGCGAGGCATTGGCGTCGGATGTTGTCTTTCAGCATCCCTAGAGATGTCGGTCGATCACGGTACACTTGCGCCTTCAGGTAACCCCAAAGCCAATAATCGCACGGACTGAGGTCTGGGGACCTGGGAGACCAAGCATGACGAAAGTGGCGGTTGAGCACACGATCATCATCAAACGACGCGTGCAAGAGATCTTTCACGCGTCTAGCAATATGGGGTGGAGCGCCATCCTGCATAAACATCGTACGTTCCAGCAGGTGTTTATCAGCCAGGCTGGGGATGATGCGATTCTGTAACATATCGGCTTACCTCTCAGCGTGACGGTAGCTGTTTTGCTGTCCAGCGCCATCTGTCGGACATTTTGTGAACTTTGTTTTTTTTTGGTTCTAATAAAACCCCATGTCATTCCTAGCATGTGTGTCAAATTTTACCTCTCTATCTACTTTATTCCGTGGTTTATTAAGTTTTCAAATTTATACTAACTTTTTGATCACCCTGTACTTGCGGATTACAATTGCGAATAACTTAAGTTGGAACGATCACATAGATAATGTTGTGGATAAAGAAAACCAAAGACTACGATTTATTGGTAGAACACTGAGAAAATACAACAAGTCGACTAGGGCGGACTCCTCTACGTCCTCTTCAAGAGCACTGCTGTGCGTTGTGGAAGCCACATCAGATAGGATCGACAGGGGACATCGAAAAAGTTCAAAGAAGGGCAGCTCGTTTTGTACTACCGCGAAGTAGGGGAGAGGATGTCACTGATATGATACGTGAATTCGGGTGACTATCATTAAACCAAAGGCGTTTTTCGTTGAGCAGGATCTTCTCATGAAATATCAATCACCATCTTTCTCCTCGGAGCGTTGAAAACATTTTGCTGGCGCCCGCTTACGTAGGGAGGAATGATCATCATAATAAAATAAATCAGAGCTTGCACGGAAAGATTTAAGTGTTACTTTTAGCGCGCACTTTTCGACAATGGAACGGAGGCGAAACAGCTTGAAGGTGGTCCGATGAACCCCCTGCCAGGCACTTAATTGTGAATTGCAGAGTAATTATGTAGATGTGGACGTAGATTTAGGTGTAAGGGGAAAAAAAGCACACGTGCAAGATATTAGTCCCAACAATCGATCCCGCGTAAAAATTTGGGACATTATTTTTAAAGTATGCAATTATGAGTGGTTTTTAAACACTCGATGCAAGACACGCCCCCCCCCCCCCCCATTTCCACAAATTCACCAGAAGTGTCTCAGTTTAGCAAGTTGAGTCAATAGAGGATGTTATACGAGGGGTACAGTATGACTGGTCGTACTTTTCAGTCCGTCCTCTTTGCGGAATTAATACAATCTTCGCCGAGAAGGGCTCGAAAATTATGTCTTTCGCAGAAGCGATGTCAGAGCCGTCGGATGCTATGTGAGTGCAATTCTACTTCCTGTTATTCTAAGTGATGAAGGGGTAAGCTATATCATTCGGAATAACGTTCAGAAGAGATCCCTTTATGATGTATTTATTTACTAAACACCATAAACCACTAACATCGACACAATAAGCATTAACTCATCCGCGTCACGGATTGCGCGACCCCTGCCTCCGGCGGTTCGTATCCTCCCTCGGTCAAGGGTGTGGGTGTTGTTCGTGGCGTAAGTTAGCTTAAGTTAGTTTGAGCAGTGTATAAGCCTATGGACCGATGACCTCTGTAGTTTGGTCCCTTAGGAATTCACATACATTAGAACATTAGATTAGGTAAAAACTGACAGTCTTCTGAGAGCATGATCTTACGAGAGAACTAGATCGGAAGACATCCTGTCAGTGAGTGCCTGTACCTCGTGATATTTCGTAGCCATTCGTACATTTTCGTTAGCTTAAACATTAGTCATTTATTTATTAAGCTGATCGATTTCTGGCGCTGTAATATTGCTGTAACGATCTGTAGGCTTCTCCTAATATCTGTATAGGTAAAAGCTACTTTTACTAGCAAATATTTATTAATCAAGATTACTTGCTTCGCACCAGAATAACTTAATTTGCCAACGTACCTCGCTGCTGAAGTAACGGGCGTTCTCATGTCTAGCCACAGCGCCTCGCACAACCGTCCCTGGCTACACCATGTGGTCCACCGGCTCCTTCAGCCGGCGCGGGAACTGAAATCTTACTCTTCTTGACTGTGTCCGTTCTGCAGTGCAGCTTTATTCACTGAAAGCTACTTGATATCTGCAGACGCGACACAAAATTGTACAACTGTAAAATAAGGCCATAAGAAATAAAATACGGCTTGAACAGATCGGTACCATAAAGCGCGATCATCGTTTTTTTTTTTTGCCACTCAGTCCTCTCACCCCACCATACCCGCTCAGTGCCCGAGAACTAAATACTGAACAGTAGATTGAAGACCAGTGTCCTGCTAATAAAGAATAGCGTAACTCCTGCAAATGTACTTCACTTTAAAAGTGTGAGAATTACAGTCCAAAGAAAATAGCGCACAACATCGCTTTTAATAATAGCACTACGCTACTTCTTTAACGACACATTCATTCGTTTCATTCATTTGCACTACACTCGCGAATCGCAACATAAAAATGTTCAAAACAAAGAGATCTCTGGCACCAACTATGTGTTCGGAACCGCTCTCTTTGACACAATGAACAAAGTGAGTTACCACCGTCAAAAGAATATACCACTGGATGATATGGTCCGTCACTGATGTAGTCGCCTCGACACCAAGCGTACTAGAAGATTGGTTGGAATGCTGACGCACACAACTGCCTGTAAGGAAGAGAATGCCTTTGAAGGATATTGTTAAGCTGGCGAAGTTCACGTCCAGAAGTCGTATCGAGTTGGTAAACCTGCGCACAAAATCCCTGAATATGCAAAAGTGAAATATATACATCTGCTGACAGTTTCTTGCTCCATCTGGTGGTACCGTCAATGCAGAAACTGCCTTGTCTTTATCTCTGTCCTCTTAGTGTGTTGTTAATCTCTAGTGGTCGGGAAACGACTCCACTGTTAAAAATACTCTTTTACCATCTCATACAATTTTAGAAAACACCTCCTGTCGCCATTTTCAGAAGGCGAGGCGAGTGCTACAGCACGAAACAAACTTTTGACTTGCTGCCCAAAAATCCTAACTGGCTCTGTTAGAACTAAGAACAAAGGTGACATCTAATGCTCATCTGCAAATAACGTTGGCACTGTTATATAGCTGCGCGTCGTGTCCCCGATGGACTGCAAGACGTGTCGACGTCTTTTGTCCCTTTTTTGGAAAAGATCGACCAGACGTTGTTTCTAAATTAAAATCTCCGTGTTACATATTGTACATATTCTGTCTACCGACAGTGTTTTCGTAATAGCTCTGGCGTTAGCGACAAACTTCTCACAATCAGTAAGTATGGCTACCTCATGTTTTTTACTCGTAGTAACATAAGTTACTTTCCTTCTAGAAAGCGTGCATCCACCCAACCGATGATTCAAACATTTTTAGCCTAACTTCACTGCGGCGTGAACACCACACTGCTGTATATTAACGTGTATCATCAATTTCCTGAATACATTATTAAATTTATCTCGACAATAGAAAGCTTTTGTTAATGCATACCCTGGTTTTCAAGGTCTCTACTCCAGATGTACACATATGTTTTTTAATTACTTAAAGTTCCTTTTGACGGTCCTGAGAGACAGATTCTCCTTCTTTCCATTTTTCCAAAAGGCGACAGCTATCTCTGCTACGGACAGGGACAAATCGCTATCCGATGATATCACATCTTCAAAGCGGGGTTCATCATAACTTACTTCCGCGTTTTCGCACTCCTGTCCCTCTGTAATAGTGTCGCTGATCGATAGCACAGCACAACGTAACTATCAAATGGCCACCACACTGCTGTAGGGCTTACATTGCATTTTGTTCCTTTACTGCGAATAGACCATCTGCAAATACCGTTGGCACTATTATATAGCTGCACATCGTGTTCCCGATGGACTGCAAGACGTGTCGACGCCTTTTGTCCCTTTTTTGGAAAAGATCGACCAGATGTCAGTTCATCATTCTTTGTTCTCTTTTCTTCCAGTATCCAGTCATCTGTTCACTATGTTTCTTCTTTCTGTCCTCAGATCGTCCTACCTCGGAATCATTCCATTTCCAATACTTTTTCCCGAAAGGCTTCTCTGTTGTTTACATCTACTGTTTTTACGTTGTTTCTTGCTCAATCCTTTTTAACTTCGTTGACCCAGCTTGTTGTGGACCTCATCCCCACAAATATTTGAAAATCTTAATAGTTAATTTAAAGTCTTGCATTGGAAATAAATGTCCATTTGAAATATTTTCTATATTTTGGTACATTTCAGCTTTATTTCGCAATGTCCAACCTTCTACTGCTTTATATGAATGCGTGATGTCTGTTCCTTCAGACATGTCCAAAAGAACAGACACCACGCATTCATATAATTGATTTGCCTGAGATGGGCAATGTATCCAGCTTTTTCAGTGCGGGTGCACAAGTAATTTCGACCTCCTGCGGGAATCTCAGAGTAGCGAGAATGGAGGAAATAAACAGGGACTCCGGATAGGTGGCCCTCAGTGGGAATGTGCGTCGGTTGTGAGGCGTGCGGCGGTAGTCCGCATATTTGCGATAACACTGTGTCCCGCTTGGCGCAGTGGTTACCGCAATTGCCTCGTAAACAAGAGATCCTTAGTTCGAATCCCCGTCTAGTACATATTTTCACTCGTCGCCGCTGATTCTGCGTAATGTCCGGATGCAGATAACAGCAGTACTCCCTTCCCTTCTATTTCCTTTCTCCTCCCCTCCAACTTCCCTTTACACTTAATTTCCTCTGTCTTTTGTGTTCCTGATGTTTTCCTTATAATTCGCCCTTCTAGTACTTCTAATTTACCTGAATTATAGTTCAATTCCAGACATTCGTCTGCATAAAAGGCATTCTGGCTTCACTACTGTGTTGTAATGCCTCATTTTTGCATTTTCGGATAGGCATCTTTTTTGTAGAGGTCTTTGGTCACACCATAATGCTCTCCTCATTTTACGCAGCCTTTCCTCTATTGCGAATATTTCCAAAGCATTTATTTGGATTATATCCCCTAGATATTTCAATTTCTTTTTAACCTTCCTATTTGGTCAATATCTGTTTTTAGGAATTTTGGAGTCTTCTTAACGCTTGCTAAAAACTTTGTTTTTCTGCAGAAATTCTTAAGCCAATTCTGCTGGCTATTTCTTCCAGGAGGTTCATTTTTGTTATAGCAGTTGCCACATTTTCGGAAAGTATAGCATAATCATCTGCAAATAGAAGACAGTTGATTTCGATCTTTTTACTTCCTCTTCCTAACCATGTCAGCGAAATATTGAGTTCAATACGTTTTTCGTTCCAAATTCTCACAGTGTTCACACACACACTATTCAAAAGGATTGGGGATAGGCCGTTACTTGTCGTACACCTGTTTTTATTTTGAGAGGTTGTGAAATTTCTCCCGTACATTTTGGTTTACAGACTGTATCTGTGTTTCAGAGATTAGGTTTGCCAGTCTAGACTTTATGCCAGATTCTCGAATTATTTTTCCTGTAGTTTCTCTGTGAATAGAATCAAAAGTATTTTTGAAATCCACAAACATAACTACAATGTCCTTTGAATTAAGTAATGTGTGGCGAATTACTGACTTGAGATTAAATATTTATTCTGAGCATGACCTTCCCTTCCTAAAACCACCTTGATACGGTAAAACGTGAACTAGGCAGCTGAAGATAAACCCGTCGTTTCTAAACCGGTAACGAAACTATTTAAATAAATAAGTAGCACTGTAAAAAGTGACTGGTTATCTTTTATATATTATGTAAGAGTCAATATATTTTGTACACAGTCACTGGTTCAAAATGTCAGTTTTTGACAAAATAGCATTAACCTTGATAGTTACCTAATGGCTTTGTAGTGTTGTTTCTACTATGATTAACAAAATTTTGGAAAATACTTTATACGCTACTGGCAGTAAAGAGATTCCTTGGTAGTTGTTTATATCATGTTTGTTACCTTTTTTGTGGACTGAATGTACCACTTCAAAGCTTCAGCTGTAATAGAATTTTTTCCACTAGCTTTGTTGTTTTTGAGGATATAATTACTTCTTCAATTTCTTCTACAGTTGGTGGTAAATCTCCTGCCTACATTGTATTATTATTATTATTATTATTATTATTATTATTATTAACAGAAGTGATCAAACACAATGCATTGACAGACTCGAAGAGCGCGAAAGGGTAACAGTAAGTGAAAGACATTGAGTTTGGGTTGTAGCCTATCCCTAATGTTATTCGGTCTGTAAGTTTAGAAAGCGGTGAACGGAAACAAGGAGAAATTTAGAAAGGCAATTGAAGTTCATGGAGAAGAAATGAAATCTTTGACATATACCGAAAACATTTTATATCCGTCAGAGAGGGGAAAGGAATTGGAAGCACAGTTGAACGGATTCGTTAGTGTTTTGAAAAGATGAACAAAAAAAAAATTTAAAAAATAATAAAGGAACATAGTCTAATTAAATCAGGTGACTCTGAAGCAATTAGATTACTAAATGAGACGCTGAAAATATTAGATGGGTTTTCTTATTTGGCAGAAAAATAACTTACGGTAATTGTAAATGTCGTGTGACTAGGGCCTCCCGTCGGGTAGACTGTTCGCTGGGTGCAAGTCTTTCGATTTGACGCCACTTCGGCGACTTGCGCGTCGATGGGGATGAAATGATGATGATTAGGACAACACAACACCCAGTCCCTGACTGGAGAAAATCGCCGACCCAGTCGGGAATCGAACCCATGCTTTTCTTTTTTTTTGGCGCTTTGTTCGGTATTGTTCGTTGTATCTGGTGATAGCGGACGTCACATGACATCCGTTTTGGTTCGTTGTTGATCCTTTCACTCAGTTTTTTATTACAGAGACCAGCCAATTCTCTGACCGAACACGCTGAGTTACTGTGCCGGCTGGCCCTTCGGGGTGACATTCTGTCACGCTGACCACTCAGCTACCGGGGGCGGTGTGGTGTGCGTACTGTAAGATCTTCTGTACACACCATCAGATTATTTGACTTATCGCTTTAACGAAGTAGGCGATTGTCAGCAATATGTCTCGTGGTCTTATCGTGGCGTGTTTATCTTCTGCCGTTAGGTCAGACGATAGAAATGCCACTTGCACGCTTAGAGTAGCAGTTTGACGGTGACAAACTTTAAACAGAACTTGATTAATTTTCACACACATTTATTAAAATAATAACAAGCATAAAAATTACTTAACTTGGTTCTAAAACTGACAATCTGAAGTTCCTTTGGTATTTGTACATTAATATTATTCTCACATATACCTCTGATACTTGACAAAAGTGTCTATACATTTATCTTAATGACAATGTACAGGAATATGGTAATCTTATTGGGCGCAGACTGGAACTTGACTATAGACTGGTACAGACAAATCAAATGTAGAACTTGTACAGACTGTTGCAGACAAATGCTGACTGGTACAGACTGGTGCAGACAAATGCAGACTGACTAATCCGAGGTCTGTACACTCGTTATAATACCTCGCGCGTTCATGTATCACTGCGCGAGCGTGGTCCGTGAGGAGAAAAGGTTCTATGTTAGCAGCAATCTCATTGGCTGCGTTACATATTAATACGCGGATCGGCTGAAGCAGAATTTGGTCCGTCTCTATGGCAGCACCATCTCGTAGTGCGGAGACGGACGAGCGCTGCGCCTGCGCTGTTGTGCTTAGCGTGGCGAGCTCTAGTGGGAAAGTTGTGTACGCGCTGACTACGCGGAACTATGTACACAACAGGCGGACAGCTTATGGTGGTGACGTAGAGAGGATATAGAACGCAAACTGACAGTAGTAAAAAAAGCGGTTCTGAAAAAAGAAGAAATTTATTTACACCAAACATGAATTTAAATGTTGGGAAGATTGTTCTGGGAAACAGAGTTTTCAGGAAGTGAATCGTGGACCCTAAAGAGTTTATATAGATGAAATGTTTTCATAGTTGCGAATACCAACAACAATCAGCTGTATAAGGGAATGATGACAATAAAGAATCTGTGCCAAATCGGTACTCTAACCCAGATTTCCCGCTTTGCTCGAGTTGTCACCTCAACTGCTTTGGCTATGCGTGTTCTGTATGTCATCATTTCTGTACATGTACTACATAGTTTTCATACAGGTATGACATTTTAACTGAAAGTCGGTGCCGGGTATCGGCGGATAAATACTATAGTGCCTGAGTTGTTAAGAAACTTGATGCAGTGTTCCTTCATGTACGTTTGCTTGAAGATATTTTTTTGTGTTACCTATAGTATTGTTCAAAGTAAGAGAAAGAAAGAAAATGTAAATACATTAATGGAAGCAAATCTATGCAGTAGGTTTCCAATAAGAAGCATTTATTGGTGTGATATGTCCTGAGAAGTATGGCAGTAATTAAATTGCGAGTCGAGAAATACTGTAGCGACAGATGTCGAAGATTGAAATTTTGAAATTAGATGATAGCAATTACGAAAAAAATGATCAGAGAGTAAAAAGAGCTCACGTAGTCAAACCAGCTGCAGGAACGATTATTGACAAGAGAAGGCCACGACGTTGGGATCACGGATTTACTTCATACTTTGTACATCTTTAGTAGGCCATTAAAACAACATAATGTGCAAGTAGAAAGTTCCAGTACTCTGGCAGTTCCGAGAAAATCGTAAGAGAAGTTTTACGCGTCTATTATGTAACTGATGTATGTGTGTGCAGATACTGCACGTTAGAGTTCATGGTGGTGGAGTGGTTAGCGTTCGAGCGTCGCCAAAGGCACGTGTGTAAGACGACGGTTAGACTCCTGCTCCAACATTCCTTTCTGTATTACCACTGTAAATTCTGTGGTTTTCAGAAAATTTGCACCAACTCTATTCATTCTTATTGCATTAGAAATATCTCACCGCTACACAGGTTAACTTCCAAATAGGGCCTGCCACTGTGTCTGCAGCCCGAAGCTTTGAGGTGGAAAGTAGTTCCGGGTACGTTACCAAATCGTATGTATAAGGGATTTCGTAAATCACGACAGGCATACGTTTTCAGGAAAACTCTATTCGTTTCTTCATTTACTTGTCAATAGTTATAAATATGTTTGTTCTAATAATTAAATTTAATGAAAAATTGTAAGTAGTCAACCAGTTCCGCTTCGAGCACCGAGCGAGAAGGTTCTTGTTTACTTCACTTGCCGCAGCGTCGCTTATGTGCAGTTTTCCTCGTTAGTATTGTTTTGTCTGCCGAGTGAGTCGTAGTGCCTCCTCTCCGCGTTACTGTCTGTGTTCGTGTACTTGCAGCGGCGTCGGCCGCTCCGCTATGACTACCATGGTTTCCACAAGTATTCCACGAAAAGGTACCGTGACCTTTACTTTCGATAAAACAGCGCGACACGTGCAGCCCGAGTCTCTAGAAATCCACGATTGGCTTGTCGATACAATTCATGTGAACTCTAATCAGGTCCACACCGCTTATTTTGATGCCGACGAGTAAGCGTTTTACGTTAATTTTATGGATCCCCTTCACGTTGAAAGATTACTGTCACGACATGGTTCTCCAGTCCCGTTCAAGCATCATCATAATTCCGTTTGTATGGTGTTACTTGCAGATGCTGAAATAGAATATACCAATGTTCGAGTGTTCAACCTCCAGCCGGAAGTTGATGGCATTTTTCTAAAGGACATATTGACTCCTTACGGTAACGTGAAAAACGTCTGTCGTGAACGCTGGTCTACTCAACACAGATTACAGTGTAATAGTGGGAATTCTGATTCCTATGTAATGAAAGTTGATATGTTCGGACTAATTGCTCTGCATAGGTTTTTGTGTTAAAACCGTCAATAGTGCAGCGTCGCAAATTGACAGTTTCCGATCTTGTTCCTTCTACTCCCGACGTCGGTCCTACTTCTGCTTCGGACCATAATGAACAAAAAGTCAATTCTGATAGTCGTATAAACGATTTTTCGCCTTTAACTCCGCAGTAGATTCAAAATCCTACTGCCCCAGGGTAGAACTTTTAACAGTGACAAACAAGCGACGTCGCACTCAAGATGGCGAGGGTGAGGATTTGGCTGTGCCTTCTGACCCAACCTCCTTCGCATCGATTGTGTTCCCTGGTACTCTCGATGCTACGATACCTCCAGTCCGTGGTACGCTGAGTGGTGAAGAAATTATCTGCAGCATCCCTATTGCTCGCGAAGTGGCTCCTTCTGAAATGCCTGTGTGTGGAGAGGGAGCGGAGTCCTCCCTTTCTTCCTTGTGTCCTCCGTTACAGTCTGAGACAATGCAATATCCTCCTGCTCCTTCGTCTTCAGCCGCCGACGGTTTCCCGAATTTGCCACCTACGGCCACTCCCGAGGAGAATAAAATTAACGACCAAGTATTACCAGTTGCATTGTTAGTCCCACTGAATGCTTCCGTCTTAGGGACTGGACCTGCAATACATGTTCCTTGTTCTGAGGGGCAGGAGGCTGTGCCTATAACCCCTCCCACACCTCCGTCTGCAGAGACTGCCATGCCACGTAGTCGACAGAAACAGCGTATACAACCCGTCCGTGCGGTGGCACCTAAGAAATCTAAGAAAAAAGGTTATGATGATTGGGGTTCTGGTCCACCGATATCTGATTCATCTGTCGACTCCGCAATGGACCTTGACGCTCAGCAGTCTACTTAATTCTGCTCGATACCATCCGAACATCCCTATATAGCTGAGATCAATGACCCACGTGTACATGTTCCTTTCCTTAAATGTTAATCGTGTGGAATCAGAATTGCGATTGGTTCTACTGCGTCAGTTCATTTATGATTCGTGAGCCGGCCGCTGTGGCCGAGCGGTTCTATGCGCTTCAGTCCGGAACCGCTCTACTGCTACTGTCGCAAGTTCGAATCCTGCGTCGGTCATGGATGTGTGTGATGTCCATAGGTTAGTTAGGTTTAAGTAGTTCTAAGTCTAGGGGACTGATGACCACAGATGTTAAGTCCCACAGTGCTTAGAGCCATTTGAATTTTATGATTCGTGTGCGGACATAGTATTCGTGCAAGTGTTATTTAGGCATTTCTTCTTCCCTGGTTTTCGTATGATCTTTACTCTATCACCCGAATATTCTACGGGGACCGTCTTATGTTTCGCTAAGGTTTTCCTATTGCTGGTGTGGGAATGTTGGATTCTGGTAGGGGCATAGTTTGTCAACTTTTTAACCTTACCTTGGTTCTTTTATATGCCCTTTCTGGCACTGGTCGCACAGTAGATCGTTCGCGTTTTTACAAACAGGAAATTGTGTGTCTGTTGCGTAAGAGTCCTCCGGGTATTCTGTTGGGTCGTGATTTTAACTGTGTGAGGGGTCGACAGAAACGTCCGATCCCACGCGTCGGCTTTGACCCGTGACGTCAGGGTGTTGTCATGTGTGACGTCATGACGGCGCGGAGTTTGGTTTGAGTGTGGCTGTCTCCAGTTCTGTTTTATCTTATTTTATTTACTTTTCTGATCTGTTCGTTCTATCTCGTGAGATTTTTTTTTTTAATTTAAAAACACTTATTACTTATTTTAATTAGCTGTTTCCTCAAATTTCTGTTTTAGTTTATTATATTTATCTTTCTGATCTGTTCGTTCTATCCCGTGAGATTTTTTTTTTTTAAAAGACAAAAAACACTAATCACCTACTGAAGCATCTTTATCTTCTATGGGTTGCAGGGGATACGACCCCTGGGGAGGTGGGTGGGTATTCGTGCATGGCTGTCTTCACTTACGCGTTGTAGCTACGCAAGGCGTCTAAATTTGTTTATATGTAGTTTGCCCTCCCGCACCCAAAACACCCCATTTCCCGCGCTTGTCCTGTTAGTGTCATTAAGCTTCTTGTAGAAAGTGTGTGTGTTTGTTTTTGTTTCCGCCATATTTGTGACGTCATGAGTCAAAGCAGACGGGCGGGATCGGACGCTTCCGTATTTCCTGTGTGAGTCCTGCAGATCAATCACCAGATTGTAATTCCCCTTGAATTTCTTGAATTGGTCCGCTCTTTACGCCTGAAAGCCGTCTGGATACGTAAATACCCAACGAGAGTTAAATTTACCCACTTTACTGCGATTTCTAGTAGCACGTTAGATAGTATTCTTAATGTCGAATTCATCCCAGCTTCCTTTACGGATCACTGTGCTGCGACTACAGCTCTTAATCTGGAACGGCAACCAGTCAAATTGTTTCGCACTCCGTGTATGTTAAACGTCGCTCACCTAACTGAGCCCTCGCTCGATGACGTGACGCGAGCCGTGTGGGAGCGTACTCTACGGTCCACTGGGAAGTACTCTTCCATGGACACAGCTGGCAAAACCGAGGTTCAGGTGAACTTTGATACTTTTTCCTGCTGCCAAAGCGCGGGACTTTCGGAGAACTTAACGACTATTACTGTTCCATCCTGCGTGAACTTCATGCTGCTTCGGATCACGCCGCACTGCGAATAGCTGATGTTAGACGTGTAAAAGCAAAATTGTTGAGCTTGAAAAGAATACACATGGAAGGTTTGAAAATCCGATCCAAACCTCGTTCATTGGTAACGGAAGAACTGACTGCCTTATATCACTTGCTTCGACATCAGACCCGCGACGGGCTTGTATTCATTCTCTCACGGCACGTGATAGACGTATCGTAATGGCGCAAGCTGATATAGTGCGTATCTTACACCAGTACTATGTAGACATGTACGACGTCGGTGAGTCCAGTGAAACCTTTTACGACCCACTAGTCAACATCTCGGATACGACAATTACACCTGAACATAATGCAACGCTCTTAGCTACCTTTCAGTCTGAGGAAGTTTACAAATCTATTGTGGGATCGCCTTCTCAAAAGTCCCCGGGTCTGGATGGGCTTCCCAAGGTATTTTACGTGAGCTTTCAGCCGTTGTTGAGGGCTACCTTTATGTCCCTTTTGAATGAAATGTTACAGGGTAGAGTAGTTCAAAGTGGGAAAAATTGTTTTAATTCCTAAACGTCCTGGACCGCCTGCCCCTGATAGCTTTCGCCCAATTACTTTGTTAAACTTTGATTATAAAACTGTGGCGAGGGCAGTTAAACGTAGAATGTCGGCTCTGATGTTGACGATTGTTGCAAAACATCAAAGCTGCGTACCTGCTCGTACCATTCATACTCCAATAGACAGTTGTCGTGACGTGGTTACGGTTGCTGCTGTAATGTTCGTACCTTGTGCAATTGCTTTTCTAGACCTTGATAATGCATTTGATCCTGTTAATCACGAATTTTTGCTTCGGATCTTGGAGGCAGTTGGCTTTACTGTTGACACACGCGAGTGCTCTGAAATCTGTTTGCCGGTATTTCGGCTTCGGTGGTTGTTAAAGGCCAACTGACGCCCCAGATAAATATCCGCAGGGGAGTGCCTCAAGGAAGCCCGCTGTGAATGACTTCGTTTGTATTGTCTCTGGAGCCCCTACTTTGGATGCTAGCATCTCAGCTGACAGGCTGGACGCTTTCCGGCTGGACTGTAGCCGTTCACGCATAGGCAGATGGCGTGATGGCTCTACTCCGCAATTCTGCGGAGATACCTCGACTGAAGGCAGTAATCGATGATTTTTGTCGGAGTTCAGGTGCACCATTTAATGAAGGTAAATGCACGATTCTTACCTTGCGAGGCTTTGATGACGCGGTTATTCCATGGGCTACTGCAGTGCATCAGCATATGTCTCTCGGTATCATCATTGATCGTTGTCTATTCCGAATGGCGATGCACAACTGGAAATCTGTTACGGAAGAACATCCGGAAGCCATAGGAGAGCATGAAAGACGTTCTCTTACTCTGCTCCAGAAAGTCCGAATACTGGATACATATGTCTTACGCAAAGCTTATTACCTGGCCCAAGTTTATCCGCTTCCCTCGATGATTGCGAAGAAACCAACAATGGTCGTTTCTTATGGACAAGACGTATATTTCGCTTTCGGTATGAGGTGATCACGAAGCCTCGTTCTTTGGGGCTGTTGGGCCTGACTGACACACGAAGGAAAACGCATCTGTTATATGTGCGTCGTACTGTTTTGACGATGAATCAAAAAACTCGCACATTCACGTATCGTTTATTTCTCTGTGTCCGTCCTGCTAGTCTTGAACCCCCTATTGATGTTGGTCGCATAAATTACAGTTTAAAACTTCTCCGTATTGGGCTTAGCGACGTCTACAGATACGATACGACGTCGCTTTACTTGTGGAGGTCATATGGCAAATTGGTCTTGTATTAAGACACAATTGGCTTTACTCAATCTTCTGACACTGTATACACTATGGACATCATTCCACCGTCGAAAACCCATACTGTTACGTAGTTGCTGGAACATTTCGTTCATTATGTTGTAGAATGCGTGAGGGAAGATCAATTGAACTTCAGGCAGTACATGATCACGGCCTATTGGACTTGCTTGCGAATGCCTCGAGACCTCTTCGTCAACATGATAAATCCTGTTTCCCGTGTGCAAGGTGTTGGTTAATTTCATTTTTATGATGATAGGTGTTTTTCTTTGTTATGTATGTTCCCATCTGATTTGCTTCGGCTTGTTCTTTCCTAGTTTCCCTGTTTGTTTTGTTTTGTGTTCTGACTCAGTATCGCTCCAGTTCTATTGCAAAATGTGTATAGTTGAAGTATATATACACACATGAGCGTGTAAATTCTTGCAATCAAATTGGGATTTTTCTTAGTTTGCTATTTAGAATATAATTTCCTTGTTCTTCTGCTTTTATATTCTATATAAAAACTAAAAAAATATAAAAATAAAACATAGAAAATTAAAAAATTACTAAAATATAAAAAATGTATAAAAACAATTATTGATACATATCATGAGAGCTTGGTGGTGGTTGGTCGGCTATGTTCTCGGTTTGTTTTCCTTTCGCCTTTTATTTATTGTTCTGTTATCGTAATAAATTTTTTCTCCCATTTGCAGCTTCTATTACATAATGATTTGACTATAGTCTACTGAAGTGTCATGATAGTATCAAGTCACTCTGATAGTAAAAAAATGGTGGTCAAGTGATTAGCGTTGGAGCGTCGCAGACGCACGTGTGTAAGGCGACGGTTCGACTCCCGCTCAAACCTTCGTTTTTGTAGTACCACTGTAAATTCTGTGATATTAAAAAAATTTACACCTACTCCATTCGTTCTTCTTACATTAGCAATATCTCACCGCTGCGCAGGCTAACTGCCAAATTTGGCCTGCCTCTGTGTCTGCAACTCGAAGCGTCGAGATGCAAAGTAGCTCCAGGTGTGTTACCATATTGCCGGCCGAAGTGGCCGTTCGGTTAAAGGCGCTGCAGTTTGGAACCGCAAGACCGCTACGGTCGCAGGTTCGAATCCTGCCTCGGGCATGGATGTTTGTGATGTCCTTAGGTTAATTAGGTTCAACTAGTTCTAAGTTCTAGGGGACTAATGACCTCAGCAGATGAGTCCCATAGTGCTCAGAGCCATTTGAACCATTTGCGTTACCATATTGCATGTATAAGAGATTTCGCAAATCACGACATGCATACGTTTTCAGGAAAACTCTATCCGTTTCTTCATTTACTTGTCCACAGTTATAAATATGGTTGTTTTAATAATTAAATTTAATTAAAAATTTTAGGTAGTCAAGTTACATGAAATTCACTGAAACTTAATGCAAATACGTGCGTTCTTTTTAATTACATTGCCTCTCAAATGTGATATAAATTAGATAGTATGACCAGTGATGAAATAAATATAGATTAAAGATTAAGTTTCAGCGGAAGCAGGACCGTCACCTCCAACACGTTCGTCTTACGAAGCTCGAACGCTAATAACTTGACCTCTAACGTCCGGTTCCTATGCACAGATACTTCATTTACATTACGGAGGAGTATACCTTCTCTTGCGATTTTTTCGCACTTGCCAGAGTAGTGCGCCTTAATACTTACAAGTTACGTTGTTTTGATGGCCTACTAAAGGTTTACAAAGTCTGAAGTAAATTTACGATCCCAAAGCCGTGGCTTCCCCTTGTTAGAATAAAAATAGCAACTGTGCCTGTTCTAGAGCTGTTGTGATTACTGATATGAGGCTCTCAACAAAGACGTAATGAAACCACCACGAAAATAAAGAACTTAAAACTTTATACGTCATGCACTTTGCATAGCCAGTACTGATCCACAAGAAGTAAAATTAATGTAGCGCAAGGCTCCTACTGGGACTCGTGATAACGATATGAAGCATGTCTTAACAAAGAAGTGCATTACTGGTGGACAGCTTCAAGATATTACTTTCTCTTAGAACGTACTCAGGGCTGTATTTAATTAACATGGCCAAAAGCAGTGATCCTGTAACTCGCAGTCAAAGGGGAAATTACGAGTCAATGTTTCATCCTATGAAAGCTCTGGTTTTTTCAACATTAGGATACACCTTGCATTATCTGTTGTCCTAACCATTTTCAAGGACTAAAAGTTGAGAAAGAACTGTTTTACCACAAAGTAAAAGTGTATCAAATAATTTGGTCATCGACATTAATTTGGCATACACTAAGTTTAGAAAGAATCATTATGAATTACACAAGAACACAAAGAATCACATCCCTACTTCAGTATATGTTTTGTTACTCATCAGTAATGAACAGTTTATGAAATGTAATGTTTCTTTTGCCTGAGTCAAAGCTGTGTGCAGTTACTACAAGCTCGCAACCATCCGGGTTAGTGCTGGTCACAGACTGCATGGATAACTGAAGAAAACGGACAACAGTTGACAAAATTACACTCAAAACTGTATTTAGTACCTGTTTTTAGTTAATTTTCGGATAATTATGGTCAATTTTTTTGTTTCTGTTTTTCATTAACTATTTCCTGATTATGATTTTCTTTTAGTGGAGAATCAAAAAAATCGATGTATTCGAACACTTTTTTTCCTGCATACTCCAGTGACAGATCAACGCATTTCAGTGCCTGAGTAAGTGTGGTAACGGGTATCTCGATCTCCATCAATATCTAAATCTATGTTTACCTGTACTCTGCAAACCACCTTCAGCTGCTTTGTGGGGGGGGATAGTTTGTCTATTACTTTCACTCCTCCCCGCCCCCCGCCCCCCTCCCACCCATGGAGTAAACGATGATTTTTCCTTCATGATCTTTTCGCAAGATATAGGCCTATGTACGAGGAAGCAATATGGTGGTTGACTCTTCCAACAAAAGGCAAAGGTCCCGAGTTTGAGTCTCGGTCCGGCACACAGTTTTAATCTGCCAGGAAGTATCAGTATTGATTGTTGTCACCAGGTGGTAACAGACAGGCTCTGCGCGGACTACTGTGACGGTAACACTTCTGACTTTTGCGATCACCTTCACTCTGGGTTGCTAGAAATGTTCGAACGTTCGCTCTGATGGACCAGAAGCGAAGCATGACCGTTCTCTCCTGCCGTCCAGAAACATAGCCCATGAACTTCTCACTTTGCCTTCACGCCGAAAGATTGGCGCCTTGTCCCCACCGTGCAGGAAAATCTCCAAACGTGTGAGGACACAGCCGCCAATCATACTCTCCTTTCCCCTACAAACTGTTCTAACAAATTTTCCTCCTAACAGGGGTCATCCCGCCATATTCGGAGTGTACTCTTTTGCGTCAGGACACGTCATACCTGCCCACTAATCGGATGACAGTTTTCGGTCTATTGGCTGGAAAGCATAGGCTGAAAGAGCCTCTGGCCGTTGAATGGCAGTGGTCTACGTGGGCTCTGTACTGTTGACCCCCATGGACACAGACAATGCAGCCGTCTGGAGTCATTTGGCAGGCGAGCGGCGGACCCCAGTGCACGAAAACGATCTGCGAGGCGCCGGCCCCGACGCTGTCCACGTCCGGGACACGCTGCTCGCCTCTCTACAAAAGGCGAAAATACCGGGCACCCCCTGTGGTGCGACTAGAAAGCCATACTATGCCATTGTGCGAATCTGGTCGACCTCTCCAAACACGGGGCTTTCCTGCCTGTCCCCCTTGGACGCTTATTTCTCAGATAGCCGTGCCGCCACAATCGCCCCACGTCTAATGAAGTGCACCAGCCCCATCATCTAATTTCTATCCATGCAAAAGTTGAAACAAGGCAAAAAAAGTGTCTGTGAGGGGATTTCTCTATTCTAAAAACACACACATGCACGCCACATTTACGCTGTTATCTTAGCAGCCGCTTCCTGAGTGTAATTTCATGCAAATGCAGGGCATTAACAAAGTTACCAGTATTGATAAAGTGCTTAGGTATTGATGCAGTGTCGTTAACAGGTCTACGTACTTCCTGATGATACGCAATGCTTCAAATAAAATTCGACACAAAACTAATGAGTAATACAAATAAATGAAGCACAAGGATTGATTGGTATTGTGTGAAACCACAATCAGTCAAACTAAATTTTAAACCAGAAATTCCACAATGAATATGACTGATTAACAGGCTTTCTGAAGTTCTCCACCCGAATACGGGGTCAAGATATCCGCATCGAAAGTCATTATCGAACCGTGCGAGCCTCATTAAGACTTCCACTTTGCTTCTAACCAAAGGACTGCGAATGGTTTTGGGAACTGAGCTGCAAAATTTCAGTTATTTCCATTCTGCATCTGAAGCTTCTCAGGCGTCAGGGGTAATTCGTGCTGACATGAGCCACAGTTTGTAGCTGGGTGCACCCAATGCACTCAATCACTGCAGAAAGAGCCTAGTCAACAACTTGGACGTGATCACCCCTCCTCCCCCTCTGGCAAGCAAACAGAGGGAACACACACCTTCCTTTCAAACCTGCCTGCTGTTTCCCTAAGAGGATTAGACACCTAACGTTGGGGCTCCCAACGTCCTGCTGTCTCACCCTCTGTGCGGACCTCTCAGGAAGATCACCTCAGTTGCAACATACATAGCGTCCCGGGCTGGTTCAGATACACTTTCAGCAGTGAACAGTACTTCACATCTGCTTGATGACGCATGGGGTTAACTGTGCGACCTGTACCCACCCCTGCCTCTTGCCCTGAGATTTGCGAACCTGCCACTGTTTGCCATGTATCGTCAGGTTAGTGTGGACCAACTCGGAACGAGTGAATCGGAAGACGCTATGCTATGCTTTAGGCCCCAGAAGTGCCAAAGCATTCTTCTTAGGTGTCTCAGTACCACCGCAGTCCAAGGCAACAGTCCTGTCAACCATGGCCAAGACAACTTCCACCTATTTCCAGCCAGTGGCTGATTCCCCCCTGCAACTATCCACACGAGACGCTCTCCCTATCCATCTTCGATCCACTTTATCTGTACCACAAGAAATATAACACTAACACAGACAGTCACTAGACAGAATCTATGTGTAGCCACCCCTTTTCTCTCCTACATGAAAGGTGTCTATTTTAGCCGTTTTTCATTTTTATCCATTTAGTTTTCCTTGCTATAACGTTTACGATCTGCACAGACATCTTCTGTTCCATTTCAAAAATTCTTCGAATACGTATCGAGCGACCATGTTTAATGTATTTCGATAACCATCAATGCATTTCCATCCTCACCTTCTCTCTCAGTTCTATCTGCCATGTACCCGACGTTCGCCTACAGCGATCGGCACTCCCTCAGACACTACAGCATCACAGGGTTGCAACGCACAAGGCGTTGCCTCTACGGACTGCGTCGATCACAACGAAGGACGGCAGGACAAGCGCCACCAGAGACCTTCCGTGCCAGCGGCCTATTTCCTCGACAGTGTGACGTGTGCGGAACTGGATCGGCACAATTTCCCCCACGCCCCGGTTATATAGGGCGGTGCAAGCCAACACGTCGGCCTTGGTCTCACCCTCGACCTCACCCCATCTGGACCCCTCACCTCCTGACTGTCCAGCACAAAGCCCATTCCCAACTCTGCCTCCTGAAACTCCTGTCTGGCCGGACATGGGGATTGCGTACTTCCACCATCCTCCACACCTATAAATCCCTCATCCGTCCTATCCTCTGTTATGCCAGCGTTGCCTGGATCTCTGCACCCACCCGCTTTTACACGGCCCCCCAAATCCTCGAACGCCATGCGCTCTGCCTTGCCTTCCGTATCCTCCTTCCTTCCCCCATACGGCTCCTGTATGATGTCATCACCTTCCCTCACCTCCTCCTTTTCCTCCAACATCTCCGCATCCTTTACACTGTCTGCTGGCTAGATAGCCCCCATCCACTGGTTTCCTCCTTCCCCTCAACCCCCCACTCGTTGCCGCGCCTCTATCGCTATATCCGTCCCTCTATCCACCTCCACACCCTCCATCTCCTTCATCAGGGAAATTTCCAGCACCTCCCCCTCCCACATATTGAACTTCGCCATGACATACACCCTTCCTTCCAACTGTAATCTGGCCTTGATCCCTCCCCTCCCCACCCCAGGGCCCCCCTTTTCCTCTCCCCTCCTTCTCCCAGAGCGGATTTTCCTCCTTTCTCCCCCTGAGTCCCTGCACCCCTCTCCTCCACCGTCCCTCCCACATCTTTCAATCCCCAGCCCTCTTCGAAGCGCCCCTACCCATCTGCCCCCACTCTGCCCCCCTCCCTCCCTTCTCTCTCATCTCTATGTACCTGGCAGATCCTGTGTTTCACTCATCGTCATCAGTGTACTACATCAGTGTTGCGTTTGGTGCTGTTTTCCTGTGTGTTGAGAGGTGTGATTTTACTGATGTGCTGGACTTGTACATAGTGTTGCTGTCGGTGATTCTTATGTGCTACGCCGTCCGTCGATGCTTTTGTGCTCCAGTCCACCTCATGTTCTTTTAATTGTCCCAGTGTGTGGTTTTTTGTGTGCACTACTTTTTTACGGTTTTTATCTCCGTTTTACAGTCGCCCCTTTCTGTCTATTGTCTTCCATAATGCTCCCCCTTTTTTTATATCTATGTACACCATGTTTTCTCCTTTGTTATTTTTACATGTCGTCTATTGTATGTTTTATGTCTTTCGGCTGAATATCAGCCCATAGATGCTCCCAGCCCGCCCTGATGGGAAACTGAAATGCAATAAAGAAAAAAATGAAAAAAAAAAATCCACGACGGCAGTTCGCTCCGCCGAAGCTCTGGGTCAATCCATGCACCAGTTCTCAGCAGCCCTCAGTGAGTTTAGTCAGAAGCCACCGCAGTGGGACCTACTACTATCCAGCTATATCCTGAGACGTACCTGTTGGCTAACTATGCCAAACGTTCAACGTCCATCGTCAGGGATTATCTGTAGAATAGTCTCTGCATACCACTGCGTTTATTCACTCTGTGTTCACGGTGTATGCATGCTAGTGTCTGAGAAGTTGTACTATTTTTACTGAGACGAGTTTTTCCTTTGTTATTAAATCTCTCTACAGTGATCGTAATAAGCCCTTGTTTTTTTTTTTTCACCTGTGTCTTATTACTGCTTATCAACCATCTCTCTGCGGGTGATACAGCAGCAACTGGAAGTGTGAATGTGTGAGTCAATGATTCCAAATATGCTGGTAGTAGTGCCAACCGTTTAGAGCTTCTCAAAAGATGTCTGGCAATCCTGAGTTTTCCCATCTTTCCTCCCACACAAATGGCTAGTGGACCACCCCCATTCTGCTGAAAAAAAAAACAAACAAAAAAAGAAAAACACTGGTCCTCGCGGCAGTGACTTCTTGACCTGGGACTGAGCTGTGAGTATGGGTTTGTTCTCTGGAATATGGCTTGGTATGATTTCATTTTAGTTAGCTAGCGAACTTGACTGAACTTCACATTGACTTTTTTTCTGATCAGACAAGCCATGTGCCTTTAGCAGTTGTACTTGTTAACTTCAGTCTCTTCGTGTGCATCTAAAAATTAATGTATCTCATCATGCAAACATTATATTACGTTGACTCAAGTATTTCAAATTAAATTTTTGGGATGTAAATTAGTGATCCTGAATGATGAACTTCAGAGTCAGACCCCCATTTAGAAAAGTTTGTAACTATACAGTTGAGTAGTCGCCTTCTCATGGTCACGATTCTCATATTTAGTCTCTGTCTGTCCATTATGGCCAAGGGACATCGGCTGGTATGTACTTCTTATTTTAATAAACTTTACCAAGAGCAGTATACTTTAGGTTATTTTATTTTATTTCGAACGCTAAAAGTTTTGGCAATTCATTTTGCCATCTTCAGGCCCCATATGCTTTTCTTCGAATCAACAAGCTTATCGAATAGTGCTATAAAACAGGATACCATGAATCCGAATCGTTGTGCAACTGATTCATACGGAAGGGTGAGTTGATGTCACTCTTTCGTATGAATCAGTTGAACAATGATTCGGATTCACGGTATCCAGTTTTATTGCACTATACAATAAGCTTGATGATTCGAAAAAAGCGTACGGGGCCTGAAGATGGCAAAATGAATTTCCGAAATTGGTAGCGTTCGAAATAAAATAAAATAACCTAAAGTATAGGGCTGTTGGTAAAGTTTATTGAATTGAGAAGTTCTCATATTTGGTGCCATTAATTTTACCACAGATTTTGTAGTCGTTTCCGTTTGTTGGTGTTTAAACCTCTGTGTCGCGCGATTTCCACGTGTGATGAAAGTGACGATTTCGTGCTCATAGGCAGCATCCATGACTAGACCGAAGTATTCTACCCGGAATGAACTGACCGGTGTTTGTGTGACAGGAACAAAATTTAAATGAAGTTATTGAATTTATTGTTTTTTTTGGGAAGTTCTATCCATCTGCAGTTGATCGCCTTTTCTCTTTTGTCTGTATGCTCTCATCTAATTGGAATATGGTTTTAAAGTCATTAGGGCCTCTTAGATGTGGTTGATTACATGTATGCGAGACAGAATTATTCTCCCATGTATGACAGATCCTAGCAATGTATGCCAGTACTCCCACTGAAACTTCGGAGAGTGTAATTATTATATACACTATGTGATCAAAAGTATCCAGACACCTTGCTGAAAATGACTTAAAAGTTCGTGGCGCCTTCTATCGGTAATGCTGGAATTCAGTATGTCGTTGGCCCAGCCTTAGCCTTGATGACAGGTTCCACTCTCGCAGGCATACGTTCAGTCAGGTGCTGGAAGATTAACCGCGCGACCACTACGGTCGCAGGTTCGAATCCTGCCTCGGGCATGGATGTATGTGATGTCCTTAGGTTAGTTAGGTTTAAGTAGTTCTACGTTCTAGGGGACTTATGACCTCAGCAGTTGAGTCCCATAGTGCTCAGAGCCATTTTACTGGAAGATTTCTCGGGGAATGGCAGGCGATTCATCACGGCGTGCTGTACTGAGGAGGTCGGTCGGTGAGGCCTGGATGAAGTTGGCGTTCGAAAACCTCCCAAAGGTGTGCTATAGGATTCAGGCCAGGACTCTGTGCAGGCCAGTCCATTACAGGGATGTTATTGTCGTGTAACCATTCCTCCACAAACCGTGAATTATGGATAGGTGCTCGATCGTGTTGAAAGATGCAATCACCAGCCCCGAATTGCTCTTCAAGAGTGGGAAGCGCGAAGGTGCTTAAAACATCAATGTAGGCCTGTGCTGTGATAATGCTACGCAAAACAACAAGGGGTGTAAGCCCCCTCCATGAAAAATGCGACCACACCATAAAACCACCGCCTCCGAATTTTATTGTTGGCGCAACACACGCTGGCAGTTGACGTACACCATGCATTCGTCATACCCACACCCTGCCATCGGATCGCCACATTGTGTACCATGATTCGTCATTCCACACAACGTTTTTCCACTATCCAATCGTTGAATGTTTACGCTACTTACACTAAGCGAGGCGTCGTTTGACATTTATGTGCGTGATGTGTGGCTTATGAGCAGCCGCTCGACCGTGGAATCGAAATTTTCTCACCTCCTCCCAAACTTTCATAGTACTTGCAGTGGATCGTAATGCAGTTTGGAATTCCTACGTGATGGTCTGGATAGATGTCTGCCTATTACACATTAAAAACCTCTTCAACTGTCGGCGGTCTCTGTCAGTCAACAGACGAGGTCGACCTGTATGTTTTTGTGCTGTATGTATCCCTTGACGTTGTCACTTCACTATCACGTCGGAAACAGTGGACCTAGAGATGTTTAGGAGTGTGAAAATCTCGCTTACAGCCGTATGACACAAGTGACATCCAATCACCTGACCACGTTCGAAGTCCGTGAGTTCCGCAGTGTGCCCCATTCTGCTCTCTCACGATGTCTAATGATTATTGAGGTCGCTGATACGGAGTACCTGGCAGTAGGTGGCAGCACAATGCACCTAATATGAAAAACATATGTTTGTGGGGGTGGCCGGATACTTTTGATCATGTTAAGGGAACATTTGATGATGTTAAGTGAACATTTTTCTTTCAATATTGATTTAGTAATGTTAGATGTTCGCTGTGTGGGTATTCAGATTATTGTAGTTGTGGTGTCACCGCCAGACACCACACTTGCTAGGTGGTATCCTTTAAATGGGCCGCGGTCCGTTAGTATACGTCGGACCCGCGTGTCGCCACTATCAGTGATTGCAGACCGAGCGCCGCCACACGGCAGGTCTAGAGAGATTTCCTAGCGCTCGCCCCAGTTGTACAGCCGACTTTGCTAGCGATGGTTCACTGACAAAATACGCTCTCATTTGCCGAGACGATAGTTAGCATAGCCTTCAGCTACGTCATTTGCTACGACCTAGCAAGGCGCCATTACCGGTTACTATTGATGCTGTAAAACATGTACCGTCAAGAGCGATGTTCACCAATTATGGATTAAAGTTAAGTATTCCAGCAGCTACGTACGTTTTTTGTTTGTCTCATTTCCTTGACCTGTTCCAGACCTCACGCCAGCCTGCGTGAGCTAAAACGCGTGCCTTTCGGCTTCATCTCATAGTGGGTTGGCTCTCTTGCCAATCCACAACAGTAGTAAACTACTGTTTTGAGTTGAAAATGTTCATATCCGCCATGCGTTCTCATATCCCACGAAATTCTCCGGATGATCAGTAGCTTTTGTTTTTCAAGAGATGAGGTAATAAATTGTAAGATATGTCTCACTATGAGTACAGCAGTTTACTCGATATGTATTTCGTCTCTATGTGTTCCCACACTGTCTATAGCATCCCTCCGTTGCGCTTTCTAAATTCATGTCTTAATAAAAAATGTATGCTGGAGGGAACGAACAGCACCGCAAGTGCGGTGGACGAATGTGATACTCAAGAAACAAGTAACTTACTAGTTCTGAGTCCAGGGATAGCAGAAAGCCCGTGGTTTATCGTAAAAAATGAATCAATTAAGATAACAGCGAATTAGACGATTATAACTAGTTAGAATATGTGCAGTCAGAAAAAGGAGTGCTCGGTATTCAGTTACCGACACATCTCAGGATTACTTGAAATAAAAATTAGTAGACTGCTGTTGCCCGTATATGTGCATCAGTTAGCTGTTTAAATACCGGTTTGTTGGAATTGCTATTTAATTCGCGGATGGTTCCGTTAGGTACGTTTTGTGACGAATTAGGCCGTATATCAGATATTACCCTATGTTTTCGGTTGCGTGTCGGATACTAAAATACTGTTTTGTACGCTCAAACGTCGGCAAATAAAACCCATAGGTGAAGAAACACATCAGACAACTTTGTTTGATATTTAGGTTTATAGGAATTCATAATGTTCAATTTATATTCTTTCGTACTGATAGAGGAAACGTTTTAGAAAAATTCACGGCGCTGTTCTTTTGGGTCAGACGACCTACAATGAAACCATACCAAAACACAATCAACATCACAAATAAATTTAAGAAAAGACGTCTATAGTTTTAGGGACACCCATGAAGGGTGGAAGAAAGACTCACAAAGAAAATTTTAACGTCGTGAATACAGGTAAATTAAAGACCAGTTGGTTGATAGAAACAGGAAAACCGGGAATGACTGAAAATCTCAGTAGGAGAAATTGAGGACCGAAAACAGTTTAGAAATAAAACAAGGAACAAGAAAATTTAACAAATGCGGAAGAGAGAGTGAAGCTGTGACTGGTTCTAATTCATATACTATCCTAAAGGGAAATAATCGAAAATAATAGTAATAATGATAATAAAGCAAAGAAGTTTCTGACGTATAGCAATCACAACCAGTTTTGTGGCCCTTTACATATCTAAAGATAACACCATGTTGCTTCTTCTACATTCATTTCGACAATTACCACGTTTTGAGTCAAAAACCGGACACTCAGCTAAACTACTTAGGAATGCAAACCGATGCGTAATCAGATGGAACACTTGGTTTCAGAATTTACGTCCTTTTAAAAAGATATCACCTATCGATAATTCATACCTCAGTGGAAAATTCTTGAGTCAAGATAATATACAAGAATTAATAAAATGACGTAACATGCTTTTCAAATCGAAATTCCGAAACGCACGTAATTCACACAATTACTGGTACTAGCGTTACGTTTCGTTTTTTATAACACTACAAAATATTTGGAATTGGAAAAGTCATCTCCAGGAAAAGGCAACTTGAAATTGTAATCCAGTCTTTGCAAGTATCACATCCACAGTGATCAAGATCCTTAGGTTACAGCGAACGGAACGCTAATCTGTATTTATAGAAAATACGATCATTACACAGACGTGGAGATAATACGTTAAAGTTACCAGCATTTACATTTATCCTAAATTGGAACAGTTATGAGTGACTTACATAAAGAAGACCATATGTAAGAATTGTGTTGGCTTTGCGACATGCTTTGTCTCGGAAAAGCATAAAAATGAGTCACTTGACTGATTTGTTGTGAGAAAGATGTGGCTTCTAATTTCTACGTACGTTAAAGTGTTGCGCAATTTTAGCACCCATGTTGAAACTATAATCTGTTCGTTACATCGGTGAACCAAGAGCAACAAGTAAACCACGAATATTACTGAAACTTATTAATTTGCTGCAATTAACATCATAAAATCCGTTAAGTAAATTCCTGCAAAGCTGCAATTACGGACTTGGAGACACTAACTACGTACTTACGGCTTCTATGAGATCATCAAGAACAGAGCTAAGTATATTGTTGTCCCCCATTTTCTAGGTCATGAACGTTGTCTGTAGTGCAGAATAAACGTCAGGCGTGACGCTACCGAGAATTTAGGGGAGGCCACTGTGTTCACAATCGAAAATTTGCTCCACAGGATCATTCACACGAGAAGCAGAATCACATTCCTTACTACTACAACCTTCAAAATCATTTCCAACGGAGGGTGTTGCAATTATCTTCACTTTATACCAAACCGTACAAATACCTAGGATTGCTTCGAATGGTTGAACATTCTTGCACAAGCTGTTTCATGAGACTCGACCGTTAATGTTCGTGATCCCTTCTTGGTCCACTGGCTGTCTCCTGTGATCCTGAGAAAGTCTTACAGCAGATTTAAACTTACCAGTAACTTATAATTTCTTTTCCATCGTAGAACAATACGTTTGCATTTATCTGCCATCTTTATGGCACGTGGAAACAGTTCGTAATTTCAGAAAATGCGATATTTTTAATGATTCCTTATAGAAGCTTATAGTGTCTGTCGGCGGATAGAAATATACTGTCGACAGTGGATTTCTCTTGGAAATGTTTAGCAGTTTCATTATGTATCAACACAAAAGCAAGAATTCTGAAGGAAATCATCGCATTTGCTCTTACTATTGGATTAATAACTGACAAGAAGACATTACGGGTGGCATTCTTCGATTCTATTCGTACTTACAGAATTTAAAAATGACTGCCTGAACATGACTCTCCTAACGCCTTACGACGCATGTCTCAAAAAGTTTGAAAAAAAAAAATCGCTTTAAAGTGTAGTAAGTTGTTCACAACTTCGTCTGAATTCACAAGTGTAAATACTATTTACCAAACGTTTCGCTAAATGTTAATATGTAGCAACAACTTTACAGTTAGAAAATAAAAAATAACCCACTGAAGATAGCACAACATGTGCTGAAACATTTCTGGGTGAAACAAAACAGAAAAAAGGTGTCTTGCATAAGGCGGAATTTCTCTTCCCAGACTGTAATGGTATAGTCGCTGGTTCGTATCTCGCAAGCCGCATACTTTCTTTTACTTCTTTAAATTCTATATTTATTAACAAATTGAAATGTTTATTAACAATTATGCAGTCATAATTAAAAGTAAGGAGATGTCTTTTTTAGGGTCTTTCTTAGGTTTTGACTCCATATTTGTTATTTAACATTGCCATTTGTTAATAAATACCGAATTTAAAAAAGTGAGCAGTTAGTGAGTTTCTAACAAGCGACTTTACGATGAGAAACAGATTACGCTACGAGCTTCGCTGCAGACGAATGACGAATTCGTTAATAATGATCTACAAATGATTCGTACTTTCGTGCGTTTGGAAATCTGACCTTCAAAGGTTACTTTTTAGGCTATTTTTATAGAATTACGTCGTACTGCTTTACGAAATTGATGTCTAGGCACTGGCCTATGAATGCTATGTCTGAAAAACATTAGGGAGGGCCACTCCGTAAGGTACCCGTTGTGAGTAGCAGTTTATCGACATTTAGTTCGTAGGGAAAGGGCAAGGGAAGCAAACAAATAAACAAACAGCCAGTTGTGGTGCGAGCATTACAAAGGTGTAGTTCTCGTATTTAGCTGAAGATGGAACGAGAACGAAGGAAAGCTATTTTAGGGAGGTTCGAGGGGGGACTGGTGCCTTTATCGTTGTCTGTCAGTAAAACATGAGTCACATGCTAAAGAGTGTACACTAAACGGAAAATTCTTTTTAGTTGGAATATATCACGCTTCCTTTTTTTAATTTTAGGTTTCCGTATCTCAGTCGGTAAAAAAGGGACGCTTATGGGATCATTTTGTTCTCCGGATCTATCTGCCCATCAGTTAAGACCGCTTTTTCTCAGGAACGGGCAGAGGTATAAAGATAAAATAATTTAAGCTTGTAAGTCAAAATAGTCAAAAGGCACGATCATATAGATCACATATTTTGATACTCACATACTTACTGAAGAACTATGGACATACAGTAGGGCTTGGTGCTCCAGCGATAACGCGCGTATTTTGAAACCGAGAGGTTGCGGTATCGAATCTCCGTCGGTCCACAGTTTTTTCAGTCTTTATTTTTAACTAACCTTCGCCTTTCAGTGAAGTGAGGAGCCGCCAGGAACAACATGTAGTTCGGCTTTTACGTTAAACTGCAGGTCTACTTTCTTCAGCTGGATAAATGGGGTAGGTTAGGGACACGCAAGTCGCCGAAGTGGCGACCAACAGCGAGCCTTGTACGATGCCACACAGCCATAGGAAATTATTATTGTTGTTATTACTATCTGTTAATTTTATTATTTATTCATATCTTTAACCTGATATGATTAAGACCATCAGACCATCTCCTAAATCGGACCAGCGGTTCTCGCATACTGTACCTTTTTTACTACAATTTTAATATGACAAATGGTATTAGAATGATTTGAGTGTCTGAAGCGGCAAAGTGAGTAAATAATACTATTTTTTTTTATCGCCACGAATTATTCTCCTGTGCCAACCTTTTCATATCGACGTAGCATTTCCAACCTACGGCAGTTATTCGCTGGATGTGTTACAATCTCTGTCCTCCTCTACAGTTTTTACCCTCTACAGTTGCCTCCAGTACCTTGGAAGTTATTCACTAATGTCATAGCAAATGTGCGACTTGCCGAATGCTGTGCTCCAAACGTACAGTCTCACAAATTCCTTCCTCAAGCTAAAACCTGTATTTGGTACTAGCAGACCTTCGTGCCTTTACCTTTCCTGAAGCCAAAGTGATCGGCATCTAACAGATCCTCAGTTTTCTTCTCCATTCTTCTGTATATTATTCTTGTCAGCAACTTGGATGCATGAGCTATTAAGCTCACTGCACGATAGTTATCGCAATTGTCGCCTCTTGCAATCTTGCGAATTGTGTTGATAACGTTTTTCCAAAAGTCTCATGGTATATCGCCAGCCCCATACTTTCTACACGCCGACGTGAATAGTAGTTTTGTTGCCACTCCCCCGCCCCCCCCCCCCCCCATTAATTTAGAAATTGCAATAGAATGTTCTTCTGCCTTATTTAATATTAAGTCCCCAAAAACTATTTTAAATTCAGATTATACTATTGGATCTCGTATCTTTTCCCTGTCGACTCCTGTTTCTTATTCTGTCACATATGATAAGTTCTCCCCCTCATACAGGCCTTCAATGTACTCTTTCCACCCGTACACTCTCTCCTCTACATTTAACAGTGCAAATAGCCCTCACATTCTCTTACCGCCCTTGTTGTTTGGACTCTTCTGTATGCTGAGTCAGTCCTTCCCGACAATCATTTCTTTTACGATGTCTTCACATTTTTCATGTAACCATGTCAATTTAGCTTTCATGCACTTCCTCATTATTTCATTCCTTATATTACTTAATTTCCCTGACCATTTTTGTACTTCCTTCTCCCGCCGATCACCTGAAGTACTTCTTCTGCTACTTGTACCTACGTTTTTCTCTGACTTCTTTCACTTGTTTTTAGATATGTACATTCCTCTTCAACTTAACTGCCTGCTGAGCTATTTCTTATCGCACTAATTATAGCTTCAGAGAAATTCAAGCGTATTTTTTCATTCCTTAGTACTTCGGTATCTCACTTCTTTGCGCAATGGTTCTTCCTGACTAGCCTTTTAAATTACAGCCAATTCTTCAGCGTTACCAAATTATGATCTGTGTCTATATCTGTTCCGGGATTCACCTTACAATCCACTATCTGATTTCGGTATCTGTGTCTGACCATGCTGTAATCTAATGTAGTGTAATGTAATCTAAAACTTCCTATATCTCCCGGCCTATTCCAAGTATACTTCCTCCTCTTGTGCTTCTTGGACAGAATATTCGCTATTACCATCTGAAAATTACCGCAGAACTCAATTAGTTTTTCTGCTCCCTCATTCCTAGAACCAAGCCCACACTCTCCCGCAACCCTTCCTTCTGCTCCTTCTCCTACAACTGCATTCCAGTCCCAAATGACTATTAGATTTTCATCTCGATTTATGTACCTAATTACCCGATCAGTATCTTCATATACTTCCTCTGTCTCTTCACCTTCTGCTTGCGACGTCGGCATGTGTGCCTGATCTATTGTCCGTGCTGGTTTGCTGTTGATTCTGATGATAAGAACCATATCAGTGAACTGTTCATAGTACGAGGGTCAGTCAAAAAGTAATGCCTCCTATTTTTTTTCTACGTTTAATTGTCAGGAAATTTAAATGCAATTACATAGGTTGAAAACCACAACATTGAGGATCATTTTGTCATTTTTCAATGTAATCTCCGCCCATCTCTACAGTTTTGGTCCATCTTTGAACAAGGGCATGTATCCCAGCACGGTAAAAATCACAGCTCTGCTTCCTAAGCCATTGACGCACGGATGTTTTGACGGCCTCCTCATCTTCAAAATGAATCCCACGATGAGCTTCTTTTAGTGGCCCGAACAGATGGAAGTCTGATGGTGCCAGGTCAGGGCTGTATGGGGGATGAGGCAAAACTTCCCATCCAATTTTGACAATCTCGTCAGAGGTGTGACGACTGGTGTGTGGTCTTGCATTGTCATGCAAAAGAAGAACATCTGCCATTGATTTTGTTGGGCGAACTCGCTGAAGACGTGCTTTAAGTTTGTTGAGGGTTGTGACGTATTGAACAGAATTTATTGTGCATCCCTGCTCCAAAAAATCAACCAGAATCACACCCTCTGTATCCCAGAAAACTGTTGCCATAACTTTCCCTGCCGATCGCACAGTTTTGAATTTTTTCTTCCTCGGCGAGCTTGTGTGACGCCACTCCATTGACTGCCTCTTTGATTCGGGTTCAAAAAAATGCACCCATGTTTCGTCCCCGGTCACAATTTTTTTCAGAAACTCATCTCCCTCCAAACAGAAGCGCTGCAAGTGTTGGGAGGCTATTGTTTTCCTTGCCTCTTTATTCTGATCGGGTAACATTCTTGGAACCCACCGTGCACAAACTTTTGAGTACCCCAATTGTTTAATAATCGTGATCACACTGCCTTTACTAAGAGAAATAATGCGACACACTTCATCTGCAGTCACCCGACGGTCACCACGAATGATGCCATCAACTTGCTGAATGTTGTGTGGAGTCACTGCACTCACCGGCCTGCCGCTCCGCCTTTCGTCAGTCAACGGTGTTTGCCCTTCAGCTTCCTTACAACGACGAACCCATCGTCTAACAGTGCTGACATCCACTGTCACAACACCATACACCTTCTTCAGTCTTTCATGAATGCGTATGGGCGTTTCACCTTCTGCATTCAAGAATTCAATCACACAACGCTGTCTCAAACGAACATCGATGTCGGCCATCTTACAAACTTCTGCTGTGCTGCCACCTGTTGACACAGAAAGTTACTACTGCAGTGGATTGCAGAAGAAGGTTTGAGGAATGGCGCCAAATTCAAATTTTTCACTTAACTTAATTTCTTTAAGTAGAAAAAAAATGGGAGGCATTACTTTTTGACCGACCCTCGTAACTTACTCTGTGTCCTACCTTCATATTCATAACGAATCCTACTGCCGTATACCATTTTCTGCTGTTGTTGATACTACCTTATACTCCTCTGACTAGAAATCCTTGTCATCTTTCCAGTTCACTTCACTGACACCTACACATTCCACGTCCAGACTAGTAGAATGTTATCCTTTCGTTGGTTATACTCTATGGTCACCTCCCATTTGGCAATTCCATCCCGGAGATTCGAATGTGCAAGTAGTCCAGAGTCTTTTGCCAATAAGAGATCATCATGACACTTTTTCAGTTACAGGCCACATGTCCTGTAGATAAACGTTACTCTTCTTAAATGCAGTGGTTTCCATTGACTTCTGCATCTTCATGCCGTTGATCATGGCCGATTCTTCCACGTGTTAAGAGTTGTTCCCACCCCAAGACCAAGAGAGTGCACTGACCTCAGTCCACTCCTTCGCTCTCTTTGACATGGCCGTTGAGAGAATGATGGTGACTTCTTACGCAAGAAGTTTTCGGCTGCTATAGTAGTAATAATAATAATGATTGTTATTATATTAATGATATTTATAACAATAAAAGAATTTATAGGTGTACAAAATAGATGTTTTCTGACATAGCGAGATCTGCAGAAAGGGAATTTAAGGACATTGCATCAGCTAAGAATACTGGGGAACGAGGAGTGTCTGTTTGGAAGAAGGAAGCACAAGGGTAACGAGTGCATACGAGGACAATGGTAATCTTTATTGTTGCTTTGTCAGGTATGTCATTAACTATCTTCTGAAGCTGGAGATGTTATTCAGTCCTGCAGTGTAATATGGAAAGTTATTGCAGAGTAGTGTTCCTGCTACTAAGGGGGATTTCGAGAAAGTGGCTGAACTATGGAGTGAGACAGAAACGATATTGCTCTGGTGGGATCCGGTGTTTTTGCTATGTTGTTCAGATAAGAACGTTAAGGCCGAGGAGAGATATGATGGACAGTGTTCGTTGATAAGCCATTTTAGAAGAGAGAGGGTATGGAAATATCTGCGCTTGTTTGCATGCATAGCTGTGCTTTTGATGGTGAAGTATGATCAAGGATTCGAACATCACAAATATAACGAACACAGACGCCATGAGCTTTCAGAAATGCCTTGGAGGACAACATCACTTAACCAATAAATGAAAGTATAAGTTAAAAAATGAGTTATAACAGTCTTGACCATGGTCAAATGGTTACCGGTTTCGGTTAAAATGTGACCATCTTCAGACCATTTAAACTATGACGGTGAGCGGTGGCGTGAACAGAGGAGGTGTTAGACTCTACGAACGCCAACTGCTGGTGAGTCGTAACATCACCTCAGTTCAAAAAATGGCTCTGAGCACTATGGGACTCAACATCTTAGGTCATAAGTCCCCTAGAACTTAGAACTACTTAAACCTAACTAACCTAAGGACATCACACACACCCATGCCCGAGGCAGGATTCGAACCTGCGACCGTGGCAGTCCCGCGTCACCTCAGTTCAGCGCCATCGCCTACCGTCGTAGTTTAAATGGTCTGAAGATGGGCATATTGTGACCGAAGCGGGTAACCATCGTAAATATATGTTTTATTGCTGTCAGGACCGTTTATAATCCATTTTTAAAGTATTTTTAGCCAGACCGCTGCTTCTCCACGAGAAATGTTTTCAAAAATTACGCAAGTATACGTGTTTGTACAAGTTCCTTCTTTAGATAAAAAAGGAATGCCTTTATTTTTGTGGGACATGGTGGGATGCTGATGCATTCTTGCACATTTGCAGTTAGGAGCTCAGTCCAATTTAGATTTTCATCAATTATTACTCCCAGACTTTTTGTTGAAGTTAATATATGTCCCATTTACGGTTAAAGATAGTATGGCGTAGAATGACCAGCCAGTACCGCTTTGGGTGGGGTGATTTTTAACCCTGTATCCTGCGCCCATTCTGATAGTTCACACAGGTCGGTAATGGGATTCTCGATAATTGTTTTCAGGTTTATAGGTTTTACACTTATATACAAATGGAGGTTCTCGACGTACTCGTATATGTGGTATTTGCAGTAGGACAAAACTGATGAAATCATTTACGTACAATGAAAAGAGAATAGTACCTAATAGAGTTCCTTGGAGAAGTCTGATACTAGCTGACTCAACTGTAACTTTATGGTGCCAGACGTGACACATTGCTGGCAAGACGTTAGGTATGAGCGTAACTATTGCACTGCAATTTACGTGAAATTTAGGCTGCAGTAAAGGAAACGAAAGAAAAATTTGGAACAGGAATAATAAGTAATAACTATGAAGTTTGCCGATGAAATTATAATTCTGTAAGAGACAGCAAAGAACTTGGAACAGCAGTTGAACGGAATGGACATTGTCTTAAAAGGAGGATATAAGATGAACATCAACCAAAGCAAAACAAGAATAATGTAATGAAGTCGAATTAAATCAGATTATGCTAAGGGAATCAGATTAGGAAACGAAATGCTTAAAGTAGCAGACGAGTTTTAACTGATGATGACCGAAGTAGAATGGATATAAATTAGAGACTGGCAATAGAAAGAAAAGCATTTCTGAAGAAGAGATGTTTGTTGATATGGAATATAGATTTATGTGTTAGAAAGTCTTTTCTGAAAGTATTTGTGTGTAGACAGAAAGAGAATAAAGCTTTCGAAACGTGCTGTTGCAGAAGAATGTTGCAGATAGATGTGTAGGGCATGCAATTAATGAGGAGGTAGTGAACAGAAATGGGGAGACAAGAAATTTGTGCCACAACTTAACTAGAAGAAGGGATCGATTGATAGCACACATTCTGAGACATCAAGGGACTACCAATTTAGTACTAAAGGGAAGCGTGTGCACGTGTGCGTGTGCGTGTGCGTGTGTGCACGCGCGCATGTGTGTGTGGGAGGGAGGGGGGTTAAATCGTAGAAAGAGACCAAGAGATGAATACAGTAAGCAGAGTGAGAAGGATTTACGTTTCAGTAGTTATTCGAAGATAAAGAGGCTGGCACAGGATAGAGTAGAATGGAGAACTGCAATCAAAACAGTCTTTGGAGTGCAGACCCCAACAACAACAACAACAACAACAACTAACTATGCATTAATAAATCAGACTCTGACAACCGGTAGCTTTTTGCATACCAAATTTTTAGAATTGTTCTAGATGAATTTTACGTGTTCTTCATTGATGATGTAACTCTTTCATTCACACACGCATTAATACACACTCGAGCTTACCTACGGCCGCTGCCAGAAACTGCGGCCACGTGGACCTCCACGTGTCGGCCTCTTTCGGCCCCCCTGCAGGCGCCTTCCCGCTGGACACCGGGCCGAGAGAGGGCCATCCTGAAGCGGTCGTCCTGAAGATGCCGTTTACTCCCCAGTCGTCAGCGACGCTGCACCATTTCTTTGCGTGTGTTCTCATTGGCTTTAGCTCCTTAGCCGGAAGGTGGCTTCCTGCAGCTGCTTAAGTACCTGCATAAAACACCGCTGATAAGGCGCACCTGTTGGTCAGTATGTTTGTGCACAGTGAATGAGAGCATTAAGGTAGAGAATTAGTCACAGTTGCGGCTCTGTAATAACACACGTGCCAAGTATTGCCGTCACTGCACCACTCGGGAAGTTGGAGATGTGTGGGTTGTAAAAGGTAGGGAACTTTCTCCCGTATCTTCGAAGCTATAACGGTATTTAATTCACTGGAACCAGAAAAATGATTTTACACTACTCTGCGAAACGTAAGGACGCGGTAGATAGAATACCATAGCATATTAGCTGCTCGGTGGAAATGGACGAGTATGTTGGTAACATCTCCAAGTTGGGCAAAAAAAAACTGGACGCCAGGTGTAACATCCCCTTAGAAAAATATAAAAATGACAGTGCTGGTAAACTTCTGTGTTATTTGATTTTCAAACAGCTGAGCAAAACTGAACGTACTCAGGCATTTCTCTCTTTACTTATTCTGATCATCACTAAACTGACACACAATATTTTTAGCGCAACGCAATCTGACTTTCAATAATCCCTACAAAAGAATGGCCCTGACTAACAAAACCTATATCTTTCATGAACCACTTACCTCACAAAAATCTTCGTTACTCGAACTACTGCAATACAGCGAGCGCCAATACTGCCAGACAAATAAAAGATTCTAACTACTGAAGACGCTAACTACGGATAGGCATAGTTAGCAAATGAAAGATTTTGATAGGGAACAAACAATGTATTTACCTTAATAGTGTCCAAAAGTCATCATATATATCAATTGACGACATCCATCGTTACAAATTTCCTTTTTCTGGCGGACACACGTCCAGATCGTCCGCTTATAGCAACCTCTCAAAACTCTGGCATCTTTCTCTCCACATCGACCACTGCTGGCGGCTCACCTCCAACTGGTCAACGATACGCGCTGTTCACATCCAACTGCCCAATACTACACAAGTGAATATTCCAACAATGAGTCCTGTGGTGTCACCGCCAGACACCACACTTGCTAGGTGGTAGCCTTTAAACCGGCCGCGGTCCGTTAGTACACGTCGGACCCACGTGTCGCCACTACCAGTGATTGCAGACCGAGCGCCGCCACACGGCAGGTCTAGAGACACTTCCTAGCACTCGCCCCAGTTGTACAGCCGACTTTGTTAGCGATGGTTCACTGACAAAATACGCTCTCATTTGCCGAGACGATAGTTCGCATAGCCTTCAGCTACGTCATTTGCTACGACCTAGCAAGGCGCCATTACCAGTTACTATTGATGCTGTAAAACATGTACCGTCAAGAGCGATGTTCACCAATTATGGATTAAAGTTAAGTATTCTACCAGTTACCTCCTTTTTTCTGAAGTCTAAAATCCGTGTCCTGTTCCAGACCTCACGCCAGCCTGCGTGAGCTTAAACGCGTGCCTTTCGGCTTCCTCATAGTGGATTGGCTGTCTTGCCAATCCACAACAAGTCCAACCAGCCACAGACTGCACACAGCACAGTCAGTGATTTTCATACAGAGCGCTACGTGGCGTTACGAACATAAAAACCTAGACGACCCATTTACACATGAAACACATCGTACTCGTTGTCGGAACCCCACTCAGCTGCCGTGCCACTGGCAGTCACAGTCAGTACCAGATGAACGGAACATTGTGCAAAAGACAGGAAGGGAGCCACGTCGCGCAGCGGGTGCAACTGCAACCACATTTAACAGGACTGCACCGTTTGCGATGATTCAGAGAGCATAGGGACTGGACAAACGAGAGGTGGGATCGCATGCACGGATGAGAACAGATTCAGACTGAGAAGTGATTCTGGACGTACCCTCGTATAGCGAGATATGGGAAGACGTAACGCACCCAGAAATGTCTAACATGATCGTTTTGATGGTCTGGTACCTATGGTGTTGGGAGGCGTACTGTTCCATGACACCGAGCGAGGTGGCGCAGTGGTTAGCACACTGGACTCGCATTCGGGAGGACGACGGTTCAATCCCGTCTCCAGCCATCCTGATTTAGGTTTTCCGTGATTTCCCTAAATCGTTTCCGGCAAATGCCGGGATGGTTCCTTTGAAAGGGCACGGCCGATTTCCTTCCCAATCCTTCCCTAACCCGAGCATGCGCTCCGTCTCTAATGACCTCGTTGTCGACGGGACGTTAAACACTAACCACCACCACTGTTCCATGACACTACTGACCTCCAAATCTCTAAACTAGGTACAGTCACTGGTAAACGTTATTGAGACACCGTACTCCTTCCCACTTGCGTATTTTCAAGGGTGCGTTCGGCCCTGAATTCATATTTATCCGACAGTACCGAACTACGCAATTGGGGGAGCTCTTGAAACGAGAGGATGTTTGCCTAATGGAGTGGGTGCCCGTTGCTCCGACTCATCGTGCACATGTGGGATGCGTTGGGCAAATGTACTGTGGCACGTCTTCGTGCACTAACAACCAACCAACATTTTGCCAGTTGCACTGGTGGAGGGATGGAACGCCCTATCACAAGAAGAAGAATGTTATTTATCTACGTATCAATGACGTACAAAGCCAAAAACAGATACCATATGTAAAGAGATAACATCAAACAGAGAAGAAAAAAGTCACAAATAAATATACCTGTCACACAGAATCACACGTGGACCAAATATATAATCAGATGAACAAACTGAAATTAGCATTTCGTACGAACAACTTGAAGGACAAAAATCGAATACCAAAAAATATCTCCGCTTTGTAAAATCCCGGCTTCTACAGACTTTCTTGCGAAAACTGCGATAAATTTTATATCGGACAAACGGGTACAACTTTCGTAATTAGATTTAAAGAAGATACACGAAACTGCGGCAACAATCAGTCCACATCTTACTTCCATTTAAAAAGCCAAAAACATAAGGCAGAAACTATTGAAACAGCTCTAAAAATTTTGCACAAAGTCCCTAAAGGGCATTGACTGAACGTTTTGGAAGAAAGGAAATATACACACATACGGAAAAATACGCATGTGACATCCGTAACGAACAAACAGCTAAACATAAAAAATACTGGAAAAATTTTATTGACATCATAAAAGGACAATCGTAAATTGTCACGAATAACACAAAACATAATTTACCTAAAACCTAAAAATAGTATCTCGTAAAATTAAACGTACTCACTGAATTTTCCTTAAATATAATTTCTATTGTAAACGTACAACATTGAGGGAGACGGAGCTGTCAAAAAGCTGTGAAAAATAACTTTACCGGAATCACACAAATAAAAGTGTATAGAAATAACGTGATCGTAACACAAAAGAAAGACTACCGATACTTACAAGGCGCAATATGAACTACGTCGTACAAGTTATTAAGTATTACGTGCCTTATGTAGACACAGAAACTAACATAGACGTAAGGAACAGTATAATAGCTATTCATCTGCACAGGTAAGCTTGATAGTGGCAAAGCGCCAAAACGAGCTTGTCGTGTAAGATTGTAATCATTACGTTTAAATAAATCAAAAGTTCGAAAGAAATCTGTACTAAAAATAAAATATTTAAATTTATAATCGATGTTTAGGAATTTCTCTTTTTCAGGAATACTTTCTTTGCTATTGATGATCTGAATTTTATTTTCTCTCTACTTCAGTCATCGTCATTTATTTTGCCGCCCAAAGAACAAAACGTGTGCACTACAACAGTATCTCATTTCCTAACTTAATTCCCTCACCATCACCCTATTTAATTCGACTAGATTCTATTACAATTGCTTCACTTTTGTTGATATTCACCTTACAACCTGTTATAAAGGCACTGTCAATACCACTCAGTGAATTTCCCAGCCACTTGGAGTCTCTGACAGAATTGCTGCGTCACCGGCAAAAATCATACTTTTTATTTCTTCCCCCTTAACTTTAGTTCTTCCCAAATTTATCCTTTGTTTCCTTAACTGCTTGCGCAATGTACGGATTTAATAACATCATGTATAGACTACAGTCATGATTCATTTCCTTCTCAATTACTGTTCCCATTCATGATCTTCGACTCTTATAACAGCTGCCTGCTTATTGTATAAGTGTTATCTAACACTTCTCTAATACCTCCAGAGCTTCAAACTTATTCAACATGGTAAAAAGCGTTCTGTGCTTCTGCAGTATAAGATAACTCGAAGGTTCAGTATTGTCTTGCACGCTCGTACCAAACGTTTTCAGTCGCAAGCTCAAAACTCAAATATTAATCTGCAAAACCATTCCATACAATTCTCAAAAATTCTCGAGAAAATCGATTTTGTAGATTTCGGGGAGCTAAGGTAAGACGATTGTCGCTACGGGACTTTGCCTTACTGCAATTACAATTTAATGAAAATGATAGTTTATGTTCTGACTTGACCTTTTTTTCTTTTATCCAAATGACAGCATAATTACTGAAAACGTTTTTGAATATAGAAGAAAGTGCCTATTACGAGAGACAGCAAGATTCTGACTGAACTAAGTGCTCAGCTCTGTTGGGAAGTATCAGAACTTAGTTCTCACAGCTCCCGACTCATTGTGCAATACGATGATTATGGTGCTGGACATTGTCGAGATTCTTTTATTTTAAAAGTGTTTAATTTCAAGTTTTTTGTGTGTCTGCACTTGTGGGGCTCTAATATCTGAAGCTGAGTAGGTATCGCAACAGTATGATTTTCTATTTTTATTTATTTACCTTGATATGTCCAGGGCCATCAGGCCTTTCTTGTACAGGAACAGGATTTTACACATACAGTATATATTACATCACAGTTACCTAAAAAATAAGTTTTACTGTTACGACTAGTACTGAAATGATTTGAGTCTCGCAGTGGTGGTATGAGTGAGATACAGTGACTGTGAACTAAATGAAATAAGCGTCTGGCTTTGTTGGCCGGGAGGCCCCATCCGGGGAAGTTCGGCCTCCGAGTGCGAGTCTTAAAGCAGTCGGCGCCACATTGGGCGACTTTAGTGGCGGTGATGAGGATGCAATGATGATGACGGCGACACAACACCCAGTCCACAAGCAGAGAGAATCTCCCACCCGGTCGGGAATTGAACCTAGGCCCGCTGCATGGGAGGTCAGCACGTTACCATTCAGCTAAGCAGGCTGACCTAACAAAGTTAATATTGCTATTACTTTTACTACTGCAACTGCAGCCACTAATAGTGATACTAATAATAACAATAATAATAATAATAATAATAATAAACCCCGTGGAGGCCCGGGAAAAGAATAGACCTTCGGTATGTTCTGCCAGTCGTAAAAGGCGACGAAAAGAACAAACGACTAATAGGGCTAACCCCCCTTTTAGTGTGATTAGTTGGTTCAGGACAGAAATAAAGAAGCCTCGGACAAGCGCCGTCATGGTCGGGGACGACGCTTGAACCCTATGCCCGCTTACAATGGTAACGACACTGCTAGCCAACTGGAAAATGATTTGAATCCAAATAGAGGTGTTTTGCAGGATATGCTTCCTGCAACCACCCTAGAAGGAAAACAAAGGCAGAGGATGAGATGGTCAGATGAAGTTAATCGACATCTCATGTTCTGTTATTACCAAGCAACAAACCTAGGAACCAACACAACTGGATACAGATCACAACTGTACACAACATTTATTACCAGATACCCAGAATTAAAATTTTTCACAGAACAACGTCTAGCTGATCAGATCCGTGTAATAATAAAAAATAACAGGATACCCCAGTCAGAATTAGAAAACATCAGACAACAAGTACAACAAATACTGGAACAAAATAATGTGCAATCAGAAGAAGAAGAAAATACAGTAATGGACTCAAACATCCCAGAGCAAACAAACAAAGAACAGCACGCATCAATTAAACAATCAGAGGAAAACGAAATCTTAAGACAGCCACCAGAACAAGCACAAATAGAACACGAAGTGACACACATGTAAGATATAGAAGAAAAATTTCAGCTGACATATATAGAATACAAAGACACAAATACAGACATTAGACTATTCTTGCATAGACCGTCAAATAACCCACAAGTCGGAACAACAAGAAAAACTATCAACACAATCATAAACAACAAAATAAATGAAAACACAACTATGGAAGAGTTATATAGAAGCACTCACTACACTAAATATACACACTAGGCAGAGATCAGAACCAACCAACACACAGAAGAAACCCACAAAAACAGCATGGCAACACAGGCTACAGATCAGAATAGAAAAACTGAGAAAAGCCATCAGACAGCTAACACAATTTATTTTCCTTTCTGGTTCTGCCTTGCTCTGAACCCACTATCCAACATGCATAAATAATACGAATTATGGATATAATATTACTGGAACACACCCACACAAAATCACACATTTGCTATACATGGATGATCTAAAACTACTGGCAGCAACCAATCAACAACTCAACCAATTACTAAAGATAACAGAAGTATTCAGCAATGATATAAATATGGCTTTTGGAACAGACAAATGTAAGAAAAATAGCATAGTCAAGGGAAAACACACTAAACAAGAAGATTACACATTGAATAACCACAGTGACTCCATAGAAGCGATGGAAAAAACAGATGCCTATAAATATCTAAGATACAGACAAAGAATAGGAATAGATAATACAAATATTGAAGAAGAATTAAAAGAAAAATATAGACAAATACTAACGAAAATACTGAAAACAGAATTGACAGCAAGAAACAAGACAAAAGCTATATATACTTATGCCATACCAATATTGACCTACTCATTTGGAGTAGTGAAATGGAGTAACACAGACCTAGAAGCACTCAATATACTTACACGCTCACAATGCCACAAATATAGAATACATCACATACATTCAGCAACAGAAAGATTCACATTAAGCAGAAAGGAAGGAGGAAGGGGATTCATCGACATAGAAAACCTGCATTATGGACAGGTAGACAATTTAAGAAAATTCTTTCTAGAATGAGCAGAAACTAGCAAAATACACAAAGCACTCACTCATATAAATACATCGGCTACACCACTGCAATTTCATAACCACTTCTACAACCCTTTAGATCACATAACATCAACAGATACGAAGAAAGTAAATTGGAAAAAGAAAACACTACATGGCAAGCACCCATATCATCTAACACAGCCACACATCGATCAAGACGCATCCAACACATGGCTAAGAAAAGGCAATATATACAGTGAGACGGAAGGATTCATGATTGCAATACAGGATCAAACAATAAACACCAGATATTACAGCAAGCATATTATTAAAGATCCCAATACCACAACAGACAAATGCAGACTTTGCAAACATCAAATAGAAACAGTAGATCACATCACAAGTGGATGTACAATACTAGCAAATACAGAATACCCCAGAAGACATGACAATGTAGCAAAAATAATACATCAACAACTTGCCATAAAACATAAACTAATAAAACAACACGTTCCCACATACAAGTATGCATCACAAAATGTACTGGAGAATGATGAATACAAATTATACTGGAACAGAACCATTATAACAGATAAAACAACACCACATAACAAACCTGACATCATACTCACCAATAAAAAGAAGAAATTAACACAACTAATCGAAATATCCATACCAAATACAACAAATATACAGAAGAAAACAGGAGAAAAAATTTAAAAATACATCCAACTGGCTGAGGAAGTCAAGGACATGTGGCATCAGGATAAAGTTGACGTTATACCGATTATACTATTAACTACAGGAGTCATACCACACAATATCCACCAGTACATCAATGCAATACAGCTACATCCAAACGTATATATACAACTACAGAAATCCGTAGTTAGTGATACGTGTTCAATAACCCGAAAGTTCCTAAATACAATGTAACATATACCATACAGTTAAAAGGAAGTCAGGCTTGATGAAGGTCGGCGTCACTTTCCATTTTTAACCAGACCTAAGGTCTGAGAAAAATAATAATAATAATAATAATAATAATAATAATAATAATAATAATGGCAATAGTTGTGCGTTAATAACAATAATGGCAGTGGCAGATAAAAGTAGAATTTATAGGTCAAGAAATAGTTGTTTTGTGATATGCCGAGTTTTGGTAAAAGAAAATTTAAAAAAGCCTCATTCGGTAAGAATACTTGGAAATTGGGAACATCAGCTTCGGAAGAGATCTGTGCAAGGGTAACTAATGTATGCAGGGATAATGATAATCTTATCATTGCTTTAATAGCTATGTCATTATCTGTCTTCTGAAGTTGGAGGTGTTATGTCGTTCTCTAATACAGTGGGGGAGGTTGTTCCAGATACTGGTTCCCGCTACTGAGAAGTACTTTGACAAGGTGGCTGAACGATGGAGTGGGACAGTAAGGATTTTACTCTGATGGGAACGGGTATTCCTTCCGTATTGGTCAGACAAGACTGTTAAGGTCGAGGAGACATACGATGGACAGCGTTCAGTAATGAGACGACAGAGCAGACAGGAGCTATGGAAATCTCTGCGCTTGTTCTCCACCCAACTAGGATAGCTGTGGATATGATGGTAGTATGTGATCAAGGAGTCGAACTTCACAGATACACTACTGGCCATTAAAATTGCTACACCACGAAGATGACGTGCTACAGACGCGAAATTTAACCAACAGGAAGAAGATGCTGTGATATGCAAATGATTAGCTTTTCAGAGCATTCACACAAGGTAGGCGCGGGTGGCGACACCTACAACATGCTGACATGAGGAAAGTTTCCAATCGATTTTTCATACACAAACAGCAGTTGACCGGCGTTGCCTGGTGAAACGTTGTTGTGATGCCTCGTGTAAGGAGGGGAGATGCGTACCATCACGTTCCCGACATTGATAAAGGTCGGATTGTAGCCTATCGCGATTGCGGTTTATCGTATCGCGACATTTCTGCTCGCGTTGGTCGAGATCCAATGACTGTTTAGCAGAATATGGAATCAATGGGTTCAAGAGGGTAATACGGAACGCCGTGCTGGGATCCCAACGGCCTCGTATCACTAGCAGTCGAGATGACAGGCATCTTATCCGCACGGCTGTAACGGATCGTGCAGCCACGTCTCGATCCCTGAGTCAACAGATGTGGACGTTTGCAAGACAACAACCATCTGCACAAACAGTTTGACGACGTTTGCAAGACAACAAACATCTGCACGAACAGTTTGACGACGTTTGCAGCAGCATGGACTATCTGCTCGGAGACCATGGCTGCGGTTTCCCTTGACGCTACATCACAGGCAGGAGCGCCTGAGATGGTGTAATCAACGACGAACCTGGGTGGACGAATGGCAAAACATCAATTTTTCGAACGAATGCAGGTTCTGTTTACAGCATCATGATGGTCGTATCCGTGTTTGACGTATCACTCGGCGTGATGGTATGGGGTGCCATTGGTTACACGTCTTGGTCACCTCTTGTTCGCATTGACGGCACTTTGATCAGTGGACGTTACATTTCAGATGTGTTACGACCCGTGGGATCATTCGATCCCTGCGAAACCCTACATTTCTGCAGGATAATGCCCGATCGCTTGTTGTAGGTCCTGAACAGAAAATGTTGAACTGCTGCCCTGGCCAGCACATTCTCCAGATCTCTCTCCAATTGAAAACGTCTGGTCAATGGTGGCCGAGCAACTGGCTCGTCACAATACGCCAGTCACTACTTTTGATGAACTGTGGTATCGTGTTGAAGCAGCATGGGCAGCTGTACCTGTACACGCCATCCAAGCTCTGTTTGACTCAATGCCCAGGCGTATCAAGGCCGTTATTACAGCCAGAGGTGGTTGGTTGTTCTGGGTACTTATTTCTCAGGATCTATGCACCCAAATTGAGTGAAAATGTAATCACATGTCAGTTCTAGTATAATATATTTGTCCAATGAATACCCGCTTATCATCTGCATTTCTTCTTGGTGTAACAGTTTTAATGGCGAGTAGTGTATATTCTGAAATAAACAGTGTCTAGAGTGTGCTGAGAATACCAAATTTCGGGCATTCCCTCTCACCACGGACAACGTAACGACAGAGACCAGCGGCGTAGAGTTGTCAGTGCTAACACACAAGCAACACTGTATGAAGTAACCGCAGAAATCACTGTGGGACGTACGACAAACATACAGAACTAAGCAGCGAAATTTGGCGTTAAAGAGTTACGGCAGCAGACGACGGACGTGAGTGCCTTTGCTAACAACACGACATCGCTTGCAGCGCCTCTCCTTGACTCGAGACCATACCGGCTGGACCCTATGCTTCTGGGAAACCGTGACCTTGTCAGATGAGTCCCGATTTCAGTTGGTAAGAGCTGATGATAGGGGTCGAGTGTGGTGCGCATCAAGACACGCAACCAAGCTATCAATAATGCACTGTGCAAGCTGTGGTGAGGGGCTTCTTTAAATGGAATGGACTGACTTCTCTGGAACAACGTAATGTTTCATTGACTGACTGTTATATTCGGCTACATGGAGACCATTTGCTGCCGTTCAAGGAGTTGACGTTCCGAAACAACGATGGAATTTTTATGGATGACAGTGTGTCGTGACAACCGGCCACAATGTTTTGCGGCTGGTTAGATGAAGATTATAGACGGTTCATGCGAATGATTTAGCCATCCAGATTGCCATACATGAATTCCATCTAACATTTCTGGGATGTAATCGGGAGGTGGGCTCGTACACAAAACCCTGCACCGTAGTTATGGACGGCTATAGAAGTAGCATGGCTTCGTATTTCATCAGGAGGCCTCCAACAACTTGTTGGGACCATGCCACATAGAGTTATTGCACTACGCCGGACAAAATTGGATCCAACACGATAATAGGAGCCATCTCATGTCTTGTGTCACCTGAGTGTACAGTATTAGCGGTGTAACTACTTGACACAATCGCACAGATTAAATATGTAGGCGTAACATTGCAAAGGGATATGAAACGGACCGAGCGCGTGAGGGCGGTGGTGAGGAAGAAGAATGGTCGACTTCGCTTTATTGGGAGAAACCTAGAAAAGTTTAGCTCGTCTATAAAGTAGGCCACGTCCTAGAAACACGTGCGACACATTCTCAAGTACTAATCGAGAGGTTTTGATCCCTACCAGGTCGGATTAGAGGAAGACATCGAAATAGTTCACAGGCTGCTGCTAGATATTTTACCGGTAGGTTGAATACTAACGCGAATTCTTTACAGACGAATGGAAAAACTGGTAGAAGCGGACCTCGGGGAAGATCAGTTTGGATTCCGTAGAAATGTTGGAACACGTGAGGCAATACTAACCTTACGACTTATCTTAGAAGAAAGATTAAGAAAAGGCAAACCTACTTTTCTAGCATTTGTAGACTTAGAAAAAAGCTTTTGACAATGTTAACTGGAATACTCTCTTTCAAATTCTGAAGGTGGCAAGGGTAAAATACTGGGAGCGAAAGGCTATTTACAATTGGTACAGAAACCAGATGGCAGTTATAAGAATCGAGGTGCATGAAAGGGAAGCAGTGGTTGGGAAGGGAGTGAGGCAGGGTTGTAGCCTCTCCCCGATGTTATTCAATCTGTATATTGAGCAAGCAGTAAAGGAAACAGAAGAAAAATTTGGAGTAGGTATTAAAATCCATGGAGAAGAAATAAAAACTTTGAGGTTCGCCGATGACATTGTAATTCTGTCAGAGACAGCAAAGGACTTGGAAGAGCAGTTGAACGGAATGGACAGTGTCTTGAAAGGAGGATATAAGATGAACATCAACAAAAGCAAAACGAGGATAATGGAATGTAGTCAAATTAAATCGGGTGATGCTGAGGGAATTAGATTAGGAAATGAGACACTTAAAGTAGTAAAGAAGTTTTGCTATTTAGGGAGTAAAATAACTGATGATGGTCGAAGTAGAGAGGATATAAAATGTAGACTGGCAATGGCAAGGAAATCGTTTCTGAAGAAGAGAAATTTGTTAACATCGAGTATAGATTTAAGTGTCAGGAAGTCGTTTCTGAAAGTATTTGTATGGAGTGTAGCCATGTATGGAAGTGAAACATGGACGATAACCAGTTTGGACAAGAAGAGAATAGAAGCTTTCGAAATGTGGTGCTACAGAAGAATGCTGAAGGTTAGATGGGTAAATCACATAACTAATGAGGAGCCATTGAATAGGATTGGGGAGAAGAGAAGTTTGTGGCACAACTTGACTAGAAGAAGGGATCGGTTGGTAGGACATGTTTTGAGGCATCAAGGGATCACAAATTTAGCATCGGAGGGCAGCGTGGAGGGTAAAAATCGTAGAGGGAGACCAAGAGATGAATACACTAAGCAGATTCAGATGGATGTAGGTTGCAGTAGGTACTGGGAAATGAAGAAGCTTGCACAGGATAGAGTAGCATGGAGAGCTGCATCAAACCAGTCTCAGGACTGAAGACCACAACAAACAACAACAGGTTGAATCAATACTCTACGTAGTATCACTGTAACGCTCCATGAACCCGAACAGGAATTCCTGAAGGAAAGAGGACATTCTTTCACAAACCGCTACTCAGGAAGTTAAGATAATCGGCATTTACAACAGACTGCAGTAGATTCTACTGCCATTAACATACCGCTAGCGTAAGGACTGTAAAGATAAGGCAAATCAGGCTCGTATGTAAGCACATGGACAGCCGTTTCTCTCTCGCTCCTTCTTAGAGAGGAGCGGGAAGGGAGTGACTACTTACAAACCGTATGTAGTCTTACGAGACGAAAATGTAGAATGTCTCCATTATTTCTAAAGGCGAAAGTTACCATTTGCGGACATTATCTTTTGTTCTCCACAAGGTGAACGGGCTTGCCACTTTCATATCGCGCCGTGTTCATATAACAGCACTGTCAGTAACAGGCTGTGCAGCGCATTTCTGGTGGCCATTGTTTTCGAGTCGACCTAGACACGTGTGACAGGCGCACTCTAAATTAACGAGGGCCGGGACAAGTGGAAGTGCGAATGACATTTCACTTAGGGGAGAGAGAAATTACAAAACCCTCCAAACCCTAGTGACATTCAGAATCTTCGTACGACAATTTACTGAACGTCCTGGATCCTTTCAGTATACTAACATTCTGCAGTTTCAGTAGGGGTGATAAATCACATGATTAGCATTCAGTGTACAGCCGGAAATACGAGTATACTGCCGGAAAAAAATTAGTAGCCGCGCGGGATTAGCCGAGCGGTCTACGGCGCTGGAGTCATGGACTGTGCTGCTGGTCCCGGCGGAGGTTCGAGTCCTCCCTCGGGCATGGGTGTGTGTGTTTGTCTTTAGGATAATTTAGGTTAAGTAGTGTGTAAGCTTAGGGACTGATGACCTTAGAAGATAAGTCCCATAAGATTGCACACACATTTGAACATTTTTGAAAGACATTAGTAGACCCTACGTGGGGTTTCAGAGTCACTCAAGATTTATTGTTGCAAAGAGCATATGGAGTACATGAAATGATTACATTTCCAGGTGAATCGCAGACGTCGAACAAGCACCCATATTAATACATGGTGTATCCTCCACGGGTGGAATACAGGCGAGGACTGGCATCCAGTCGATCGTACATATGGCGAATACTGTACTGCGATCCGTTGTTCCACTCCTGCTCGACCTGTTCACGTACTACTGTGAGTGTCGCTAGTTGACGAGTCGCACGAGTAACTCTTCGTCCCGTCGACTGGAGCAAGACCAGAGATCGTGTGGTCAGAGAAGTTGCAGCACGTCTTGCAGAGCACCTTGAGTTTCACGGGCGATCTGTGAGCGAGCATTATCCTGTTGTAACAATACATCACCTTGCAAGATCCCCTCGCTTCTAAACTGATGCTGTTATTACTCAGGTTACCTGCGAGTCCGTAGAGGGTGGTATATGTGATGTACAGTATAAATGGTCAGCATTTCCATCCGGAATTTGCGAGTGCAAGTCGGACCTTCCTCGATCCGCCTTGTTGGGTCGTGTTGTCGGATTTCCTCCTACCTGTGCCCGGTGCACCTCTCGTAAATGTCGTTCCGTGCACATTCTTCATTGGCGCATTGGATGTCTCTGTCGGTGGAAGCTAATTATCTGAAATTGCTGTTGATCAACTTTGGGGTATCTATTTACTCGAAATTAACATTCAGAATGCCGTAATATCACTTTTATTCATTTTAGATCAATAATGAAACACTCATGTGACAAACTACTCGTAACCGAGAGCATGGCTACCATCGAACAAGACAGGAAGAGCTCTTAACGCCGACTGCCGACTTTGGCGCGCAGTCCGTATCTCTTACTAGTTTCGTCACAGTTCGTGGATTTCCGATCAAGTTCGTACTTACGAAGATATGCATTTGTTAATGAACGGGCGTGAATTTTAACGAGGCAAAATTATGATAAATAGTTTTAAACATCCAGAGACTCCTCCTAGTATTCATGTTGTCATAAATGACTTTTATTATTAAATATAAATAAACAACATCGGTGACTTTGGCGCCAAGATGGCGGTAGTTCCCGACATGTATATTTCCCAGGCTGACGTGTGTTGCTACGGTCGAGCGCCGAGCCCCACTCCACTACGCGCGAAATAATGGTCGCACCGTCACCTAGCCAGTCAGCGTGGGAAATGCTCTCCGACTCATGGCCGGCTACGGACTACAGCACTTTCTAACTATCGTGAATACATCAATAAGAGACAATAATTTATTAAAACTGGTAAAAATGTCTTCCTCACGCAAGAGGCACCTTACAACCATCCTGTTGCAAGAACGGCAAAAGATGGGTCCAAAATCGATCTGTATGTACCGAGTGGTGGTAAAATCCCCTCCAGAAGCACCAAAGGTGAACGAGGGCTGTAGCTTATTGCACCTCAGACCATAAGTCCTGGGATGGGGCCAGTGTGGCTTGGACGAATGCACTGTACGAGACAGCGCTCACCAGATGTACGTCGTAAAAGCAGATGATCATCACCTGTGTGCGGGCAGAACGTGCTTCAAACGCTAAGGACCACGTCGCGCCATTCCATCTACTAAGTGATCCTCTGTCTGCACTAGTCGAGCTATGTACACTACTGGTCATCCAAATTGTTACACCAGTAAGAAATGCAGATGATAAACGGGTATTCATTGAACAAATATATTATACTAGAACTGACATGTGATTACATTTTCACGCAATTTTGGTGCATAGATCCTGAGAAATCAGTACCGAGAACAACCACCTCTGGCCGTAATAACGGTCTTGATACGCCTGGGCATTGAGTCAAACAGAGCTAGAATGGCGTGTACAGGTACAGCTGCCCATGCAGCGTCAACACGATACCACAGTTCATCAAGAGTAGTGACTGGCGTATTGTGACGAGCCAGTTGCTCGGCCACCATTGACCAGACGTTTACAGCTGGTGAGAGATCTGGAGAATGTGCTGGCCAGGGCAGCAGTCGAATATTTTCTGTATCCAGAAAGGCCCGTACAGGACCTGCAACATGCGGTCGTGCATTATCCTTCTCAAATGTAGGGTTTCGCAGGGATCGAATGAAGGATAGACCCACGGGTCGTATCACATCTGAAATGTAACGTCCACTGTTCAAAGTGCCGTCAATGCGAACAAGAGGTGACCGAGACGTGTAACCAATGGCATCCCATACCATCACGCCTGGTGACACGCCAGTATGGCGATGACGAATACACGCTTCCAATGCGCGTTGACCGCGAAGTCTCCAAACACGGATGCGACCATCATGGAGCTGTAAACGGAACCTGGATTCATCCGAAAAAATGACGTTTTGCCATTCGTGCACCCAGGTCCGTCTTTGATTACACCATCGCAGCCGGCCGTTGGTGGCCGAGCGGTTCTGGCGCTACAGTCTGGAACCGCGCGACCGCTACGGTCGCAGGTACGAACCTGCCTCGGGCATGGATGTATGTGTTGTCCTTAGGTTAGTTAGGTTTAAGTAGTTCTAAGTTCTAGGGGACTTATGACCTCAGCAGTTGAGTCCCATAGTGCTCAGAGCCATTTGACCCATTTGAACACCATCGCAGGCGCTCCTGTCTGCGATGCAGCGTCAAGGGTAACCGCAGCCATGGTCTCCGAGCTGATAGTCCATGCTGCTGCAAACGTCGTCGAACAGTTCGTGCAGATGGTTGTTGTCTTGCAAACGTCCCCATCTGTTGACTCAGGGATCGACACGTGGCTGCACGATCCGTTACAGCCATGCAGATAAAATGCCTGTCATCTCGACTGCTAGTGATACGAGGCAGTATGGATCAAGCACGGCGTTCCGTTTTACCCGACTGAACCCACCGATTCCATATTCTGTCAGCACGTTGTAGGTGTCGCCATCGGCGCCAACCTTGTGTGAATGCTCTGAAAAGCTAATCATTTGCATATTACAGCATCTTCTTCCTGTCGGTTAAATTTCGCGTCTGTAGCGCGTCATCTTTGTGGTGTAGAAATTTTTATGGCCAGTAGTGTATGTCAATACTTTGCATGAGTAAAAGACAGGCCAAAGGTGTGCGTGTCCGTAGTCCCATTGCTAATAACCGGTTGGCAACAGTGTGTGTTCACGAAATTTGCTGGAATAGCTGATGTGAGATAGTATCATGTTTCCATTCAATTCGAATATAATTTCTATAAATTTGTTAAAATTTGTGTACATTTCTTTAAATTCGTATACATTTCTTTAAATTTGTATAAATTTCTTTAAATTTGTTCAAATTTATTATATACCTACAGCATGAGTGTTGTGTTGCCACCACAAGAGGCTTAGATATCAGGGTCTTAATAGCTGTATTACATGCACTGGACATAAGTCTTTGGCTCTGAGCACTATGGGACTTAACATCTGTGGTCATCAGTCCCCTAGAACACACATCCATGCCCGAGGCAGAATTCGAACCTGCGACCGTAGCGGTCACGCGGTTCCAGACTGATGCGCCTAGAACCGCACGGCCACACCGGCCGGCATAAGTCTTTCAAATGGTTCAAATGGCTCTGAGCACTATGGGACTCAACTGCTGAGGTCATTAGTCCCCTAGAACTTAGAACTAGTTAAACCTAACTAACCTAAGGACATCACAAACATCCATGCCCGAGGCAGGATTCGAACCTGCGACCGTAGCGGTCTTGCGGTTCCAGACTGCAGCGCCTTTAACCGCACGGCCACTTCGGCCGGCCATAAGTCTTTCTTTAAACAATTAACCATCAAATGTTTGCCATCCTATTGGAAAATGTGCTTGAATTTTGCTGAAGGGAGGGGGCTATTATGGCGTCGCCCCACTAGAGGTTGGTCATTCTTATAGGCAATAAAAGGTATTCGCTAGGGTTCCAAATACCTAGTTTCAGCTACTTTTCAAGGTGATCCAACCACATTTTCTACATACACAGAATTAGGGATATCACCTAGTTTATTATGCTGATACAAAACACTCACAATGCCAACGGTCTGGAAGGGAGGAAAACTGTTCTGGGCTGCTAGAGAGTGGAAGGAGTGTATTTATTTTTATGAAAAATTTATTTAGCTACGGATTTCACCTAATTTATTTATTACGCTGATGCAAAACACTCACCCTAACGTGCTTAGTCACAATATGCAGTTTACAAACCTCAAAACTACTCCTAAATGACGGCCGGAGTGGTCGAGCGGTTCTAGGTTAGTTAGGTTTAAGTAGTTCTAAGTTCTAGGGGACTGAAGACGTCAGACGTTAAGTACTATAGTGCTCACAGCCATTTTACTTCTAAATAATAATACATTACACTGATGTGCTGAGACGTAACAACTCGTAAATTACGAAGTCGCACAGTGGTTAGCACACTAAACTCGCATTCGGGAGGACGACAGTTCAATCTTGCTTTCGGCCCCATCGTGATTTAGGTTTTCCGTGATTTCCCTAAATCGCTCCAGGCAAATACCGGGATGGTTCCTTTGAAAGGGCACAGCCGATTTCCTTCCTCGCCCTAATCCGATGAGACCAATGACCTCGCTGTCCGGTCTTCTCCCTCAAACAACGCACTCCTAAATCACCGAAATAATCCAGTACATACCATGCAAAGTGCAATCTACTCGTGGATCACCGAAGTAATGCATGCAAACACGCTCACAACGCTTAATCACCCGAAAATAATTCAAAATGGTTCAAATGGCTCTGAGCACTATGGGACTCAACTGCTGTGGTCATCAGTGCCCTAGAACTTAGAACTACTTAAACCTAACTAACCTAAGGACATCACACACATCCATGTCCGAGGCAGGATTCGAACCTGCGACCGTAGCCGAAAATAATTCATTGCACAAACACTCACTGCAAGTAAAAAGCCCAACTTATCAACCACTCGAACCCTGATTATACTGGATGGAAAGCCTAAGTGCACCCCCCCCCCCCTCCCCTAGTAACGCATGGAAACTGTCCAGATGCAGGAGAGTAAGGTTAGATTAGTGTACTTTATTTTTCTCGGGAAACTGACGCAATTATCCATCCTAATTACATAATTAATCTCAAAGATCGCTTCTAATGATACAATTATATGCACAGCGCTGCATAAGGACGGCTTAAAATCGCAAAAATAACTATACAACTCACCTTATCCTGCTTTAATTACACAACTATATGTATAGTACTGCACAAGAACGGCAGTACTCCACAAAAACTGACTACTCGTGTTATCCTGTTTGGGAAAAAAATTATACCGCACGAAACCAGCGACAAAAACACTCAAACTCTACCCTACACCTACAAGCTAGGGGAAAGACATTCAACTGCTGTTCGACAGAGAGGAGTTTAAAAAGTCTATTAGCTCCAAGCATATACCATCTACGCCTGTTTGACGTCGAAGTTCACTACACACTTTTCAGATCTCTAGTGCTACGCTATCCGCTAGAAATGCAGTATCGGATTTTGAATCAAGTCCTCGCATTCAAGCACATACCTGCGTAGGATCCTATGGATAAGTCGTTTATTACAGCCACTAATGAATCATATTTCTAGCACTCTCATATCTCAAAAAGAGTCACCTTTCTCGAGCCGATCTGTTACAGTAAAATTCCGACCTCCTTTTAGTTAGCCCCCCGTGCAACTACTGCCATTTCTCCAGCTTTACGCATGTGATCGTTCCAATTTAAATCGCAACTTTGTAGTAGTCGGGGGAAAATATGTCTACGACCTTCTGCAACCCATGCAGAAACAAGGTAAGCAGTGTTACTGCGACAGGACTGTGTTACAAGTACTACAGATCCACTTCCATTCACATCTCTCATCCCTATTCTGTACCATCCAACAGAGAAATATTACTAACTATAAAAGCTCCACTAACTTCACCCGATAGAGAACTCGATAAGATTTTCACCGCATCTCTCTTCTACCAGATATCGGAAACAAAATATCGCATGCGTGTATTCATCGAGCACATGTGACGATGCTATTAAATATTCACTTTTCGATCAACTGCACACCTTAGTTTAAAGTTTCATCACATCTACCGTAGGGCGATGATTGTATCCCAAGGACTATACTGTAAGTCGCAAGAGACACGCTCTGTGATCCTGTCTCGTTGTTTGAAACATTGATTTTTCTGCTCTAACACGCTTTGTACATCGTCAAACATTTTGTTTATTTTTCCTGCCACGACTTCGAGGTCTGTATAAGGTTCAAAACTGACATTAACACTTCCTCTCGCAGAAAACTAGACCTCTCACGGTGACGCGATTGACATCAGCTGATGACGCGAGTACCGCTACTCAAGATCGCGGGAGAGTGACGCGCCTCCGTGCCAAGATTACTGCATTCTTCCCTGCTTAGTGCCGAACACCTCCAATTCTGAATTCCAATTTTCCTTATGTCCTATATGACACCTTCCTCCCACCTCAGCTTTGGTCTTCCAACTCTCCTGATTCCCTCAGGCAATGCGCTGAATATCTTCGTAATAATTATGTCGTTTGATTTAGTGCATGTCCTGCTCATTCCTGCCATTTAATCTCAACGTAGCTGAGAATGTCTCTTCTTTATACAGATTATATAATTCATAGTTGAATCTCTTCCTTCAGACACTGTTTACTTGTGGTGGCCCAAGGATTTGTCTCAAGATTTTTCTTTCAAATATACCCAGTTGCTTTACGTCAAATTTTATCATCCATATTTCAGCGCTGTATGCTACCAATGGCCTTACTAAACCTTTATACAACGTAAGTTTAGTATTTCAGATGTTTTTTGAGGCCATGATAGTACTTGTTAGCGGATAGTACTTGTTAGCGGATAGTACTTGTAGGGCGGACGTTTTTTGGATTTCAGACCCGACTTGTTCTTGTACTTCTGATCTAAGATAAGTGAAACGCGTAATATCAAGCTTATACAGGGTGAGTCAAAAAGAATACCGCAACTTTAGGAATTTAAAACTCTGCAACGACAAAAGGCAGAGCTAAACACTATCTGTCGGCGAATTAAGGGAGCTATAAAGTTTCATTTAGTTGTACATTTGTTCCCTTGAGGCGCTGTTGACTAGGCGTCAGCGTCAGTTGATGCTAAGATGGCGACCGCTCAACAGAAAGCTTTTGTGTTATTGAGTACGGCAGAAGTGAATCGACGACAGTTGTTCAGCGTGCATTTCGAACGAAGTGTGGTGTTAAACCTCCTGATAGGTGGTGTATTAAACGTTGGTATAAACAGTTTACAGAGAATGGGTGTTTGTGCAAAGGGAAAAGTTCTGGACGGCCGAGAACGAGTGATGAAAATGTAGCACGCATCCAGCAAGCATTTGTTCGCAGCCCAGGAAAATCGACTCGCAGAGCTAGCAGAGAGCTGCAAATTCCACAATCAACCACATTGGCACTTATCTGTCCGTAACTACCTGAACGTCAACTACCCGAGGCGATGGATCGGCCGCCAGGCAGCCCGTGACAGAGCACTTCACCACTGGCCTCCAAGAAGCCCTGATATTACCCCCTGCGATTTTTTCTTATGGGGGTATGTTAAGGATATGGTGTTTCGGCCACCTTTCCCAGCCACCATTGATGATTAGAGACGAGAAATAACAGTAGCTATCCAAACTGTTACGCCTGATATGCTACAGAGAGTCTGGAACGAGTTTGAGTATCAAGTTGATATTGCTCGAGTGTCTGGAGGGGGCCATATTGAACATCTCTGAACTTGTTTTTGAGTGAAAAAAAAAACTTTTTAAATACTCTTTCTAATGATGTATAACAGAAGGTTACATTATGTTTCTTTCATTAAATACACATTTTTAAAGTTGTGGTATTCTTTTTGAATCACCCTGTATAAACCATTTTCTATGGATGGGGCTTATTTGGATAATCTTACTTAGTTACGGGCATATACTTAGGTCAAGACTCGTAAAGGCCTTTTTCAATGCTCTTGGCGTTCTTGCAGTTACATCTATATCATCTGCATATGCCAGCTATTGAACTGGAATCGTACAGGATAATTCCTCTTCATTTGATGCCCGCATTTATTATAACCTTTTCCAAGACTATATTAAACGGCAGTTAGTATAATGCATCCCCGCCGGCCGAAGTGGCCGAGCGGTTCTAGGCGCTTCAGTCTGGAACTGCGCGGCCGCTACGGTCGCAGGTTCGAATCCTTCCTCGGGCATGGATGTGTGTGATGTCCTTAGGTTAGTTAGGTGTAAGTAGTTCTAAGTTCTAGGGGACTGATGACCTCAGATGTTAAGTCCCATAGTGCTCAGAGCCATTTGAACCATTTTATAATGCATCCCCCTGTCGTATGCTATGTTTTATGGTCACAGAACTTGATAATTCTATTTAAATTTGTCTCATGGTATTTTCCATAGTAGCTTCCACTAAGACAAATTTATCGCCAATATCTAATTCTTCCACTGCCATATACAGTTCCCCTCTGTCAATACTGTCTTAGGCTGATCTGAAGTCTATAAGGAGGTGAGACTGTATATACATCCCGAATTCTTTGCGTTTTTTTACTATTTGCCGTATCGTGAAGGTCTGGTCGATAGTAGATCCCGCAAGAACAGACCCACATTGTTAGTGACCAACTGCACTTCCTACATAGAGTGTAAGACTATTAAAAATGATATTAGAAAATATTTTTATACTGTAGGTAACATGAAGATTTCACTGTAATTAGAGTACGATAAATGGTTATGGAGACGTATAACACCGTATAGATCAACTGACACCACGCTGTTGAAGGTCTTATTTTCCTCTTTACCTACGATGATGCATGTATTATGCTCAGATGTGTCATAAGTTTGGACTGACCCTTTGCTTTGTCTTTGTCCTTTTTGTAAACTGTTTAGTAACAGTCTTTTTCGGTACCCATAACAAACGTTTCTTATGCATCCCTTGTCTTAGTGCCATCTTGTAAGGTTTTTAGTATGTTTTAGGGTGTTCAAGGAAAGTGGCGTAAACTCTGTTTTCATTCGTTGTCACATTTCACATGTGTACTTGATATTTTTCAAACAGAGGTTTTTGATGGTCGATATGTTACGTCACAGTGGTTTCGAGTACAAATACTATGATCTTTATCGTAGATAAAGAGGAGACTTAAATGTCTTGAGGAAGATTTAACTATAAGAACTCTGATCATTAGTTGTCAGTAGTCTTGTCACTACAGTGAGCATTCTAAGCTAAGCTAGTGAGGAAGTTGGGTGTCGGCTGTGCGACTGAGCGGTTGGAAATAGCTTGCAGAGAACAGGGATAAAGATGCAGAGAAGAATGAATTTTAAATTATGACTTGGTAAAGAGTAATTTCGGAAGCGAAGTAGTTCAGGTGCAGTTGTTGCTGCATTACTTGCTTGCGCGTAATGGAGATGTGTTTGTAAGACGGGCAGTTGTAGTGAAATTCTTTCTGACTGGTTTGTATTAGCTTGTTCAATGTTCAGACGAGATTTAGTAAAGTTACGAGTTCCCATGGCATTCCCTCATAGCTTATAGATTTTGCTGCTCCTTTACCATTTTGGTAACTAATTTTTTGGCAGAGATGTATTTCTTATGGAAGATAACTTTTTTAACGATGACTGTAATATCAGACAATGAGTTTGTTTTTGCAGTGAAGTTGTTTTAAGGTCAATTACTTTTTTAATTTAACAAGTTCAAATTAGAGAATTGTATCCTCAAGAAAATATTTTATTGTCTCATTACGTGTGTGGCCGCTCTGCTCGGAGCGGAACACAGCTGCACAACGTAAAAGCAAAGCATGATGTGTTTAGAACAGTTACACGCCCTTGCACTGCACAATATTTCCTTTCCTATTTAGCTTGCAAGCTGCTGCGACGAATATTTTGTGCTCATCACTTCTAGCAGTACCAAGTTTCCGTTGCCACAGGTAACCCACATGAAAATTTGTTATGGACAGTTATATTACAGTTAGCTTTGCTTTTCATAATTTATTATCAGAGTCAGTTTAGGTGAAGTTTATTTCAGATTTCATTTCATAAGCGGATAGTTATTCTCAGAGTGCAGTGTTGCATTTGCATGCATATTATTCTGGATCTGGAATTTTGTTCATTCAGATTTTGTACGTAAATTGTCTGAGCGTTTTTGTAGAAACATTTTGGTTATTAGTCTTTCAAAATTCGATTGGTAATTTTATAAAGCATTTTCATTCTGTTAAGTTGTGTGTTAGAGCTGCAAGTCCTGCACTGTGACGTCATGCGTTGTAGCACTGCTCGCTGTACCGCCCAATACAGTTTGCTAATCACTTTAGCAAAGTTAATGAAAAATACAGTTATACAATTTTAGTTTTGGCTCCTCATTTACTAAATAGCGTTTCCACAATTACACCACTTGCATGGTTCAGCATTACAACCCAGACATACACGAGTATCGAATATAGCAATTCAGATTAATCCATTTTCAGTTCACAAAAATAAACAAGTAGCGAAATTACTTTACCCACCATGTGTGCAGGTACGTCTTAAATTTGGACTGTCCCTTTACTCCTACCTTTGGATCTTTGTTTGAACTATGTAGTAGCGGAAAGTGTTTTCCAGTATCTATAACACCTGTTTCTTCTATATCTATTGTCTTCGTGCCATGTTCCTCCGTGTGCAAGCCCCCTTTACCTGACCTCTTGCCAGCAGAGATCACAGCAGCTTGTAGCAATATCTTCTGGTGCCGACGATACAACCTGAATTACCAACATCGGCCCACTTAACACGCTATCAATGTGACGGGTAGGTATTCACTACTCGTGCTGTGCATGCGCACGGGACATTTTTCGCTGACTGTGACCATTGCCGCTCTGACTGCGGACTGCTCGTGTTGTGACTCCAGTATGTTCAAATTTTCGATTTATGTATATCTCATTTTGGCATTAGTTTCTAGCTGTACGTTATAGTATTTTGCTTTATTCGCGGCAGAATAAACTCGATCTGTTGAGCCGCATATCGCATATACCTCCTGGTGTCCATCATATGTAATCAAAGTCCTGAAGCAGTGAACCGTAATATACGAAAAAATGTGACATTTAAAATTTATCTGATAGCTTTTACGCCATTGACTAAATTGAAATGTGTGCTATTAAATAAGTTTCTGTTTCGTGTATGCAACACTGTCTCGTGCTATTTTGTCTAAAACTGACATGGTGAGACCGAGGTTGTGTACAATTAATGTAGGTTAATTCTTATAAAGAAATCTGCAATCTTTGTGATAACTTCACATGTGGCACATTCTTTTTGGTTTGTGTGTGTGTGTGTGTGTGTTTGTGTGTGTGTGTGTGTGTGTGTGTGTGTGTGTGTGTGTGTGTGATGCTTTGTACAATATGGTGATGTACAAATTACATAAGTCCTGGATATAATTTGGAATATTCGAAAAATACAATCCTGCAACTTCGCTACAAAATCGCGCGCAATTTTCGACGGCACCAACACACCAAGAATATTTCGTGGAGAATAAAAATCGAAAATTGATGATTATATAACGTGTATCTTGCAAATCATGTGAACAGCCGTTTGATGATGAACTTGCCAGTTCGCAACCGGTTACGGCGCTGTTTACCTAAATGAATAGCAGTATTAATAGTGGCTGGTTGCTGTCTTCTTCTTTGTAAGAATTAACCTACGTCAACACTGTCTCGTATGGACTGAAGGTGTGGTATGTTTTCTGTATGTGTATTTCGTATAGTAAGTTGTCCGCCTGCTTAGTTGGGTGGTTACATGCTTGCCTCCCATGCACTGCGCCCGGGTTCGATTCCCGGCCGGGTCGGAGATTTTCTCCGTTCGTGCACTGGCTGTTGTGTTGTTCTCCTCATCATTTCATCATCAGCAGCCGCAAGTCGCCCAATGTGGCGCCGAATGAAGTAAGACTTGAGCTTGGAGGCCGAACCCGGATGGGACATCCCCGCCAACAATTTCATATGATCATTTTCATTTTTATATAAGAAGTTAAAAACTTGATTGAGACTAATCATAAACGTGCACGTGTAAGATCGCGTTAAATATTTCTCCAATGTAGGAAATCGATTTTGCCATGTTGCCCATTGTCCCGATGAATGTACTGAAATATACGAATATGCACGTAACCACACTCACGATGAAGGCATATTAAAAACACAATACCTCCGAACCTATAAAATTTAAAGTTGTTTTACTCATTCATCAATTTCTGTGTTTGGTCGGCGTTCGCAGAATGCAGCAACTCCAATCGCCTTGTTATTTGCCTCCATACGGTCCTGTGTTGTGCAAGTTCGCTCCAGTAGAGGGCATATGAGCGAGTGGCTCAGATCTTGAGTTGTTCCGCTTTCGCAAGACACTCTCCATCAGCTGCATGGTCGGTTTGCAAGGAGGGACGACTGACTGATCTAGGAGGATTATTCAAAACAGATCAAAACGAAAATTTCTGTTCCGACACTGACAATGTTGAGTGTTTATGGAAAAAGTTCAAGGCAATCGTAAAATGCGTTTTAGACAGGTACGTGCCGAGTAAAACTGTGAGGGACGGGAAAAACCCACCGTGGTACAACAACAAAGTTAGGAAACTACTGCGAAAGCAAAGAGAGCTCCACTCCAAGTTTAAACGCAGCCAAAACCTCTCAGACAAACAGAAGCTAAACGATGTCAAAGTTAGCGTAAGGAGGGCTATGCGTGAAGCGTTCATTGAATTCGAAAGTAAAATTCTATGTACCGACTTGACAGAAAATCCTAGGAAGTTCTGGTCTTACGTTAAATCAGTAAGTGGCTCGAAACAGCATATCCAGACACTACGGGATGATGATGGCATTGAAACGGAGGATGACACGCGTAAAGCTGAAATACTAAACACCTTTTTCCAAAGCTGTTTCACAGAGGAAGAGCGCACTGCAGTTCCTTCTCTAAATCCTCGCACAAACGAAAAAATGGCTGACATCGAAATAAGTGTCCAAGGAATAGAAAAGCAACTGGAATCACTCAATAGAGGAAAGTCCACTGGACCTGACGGGATACCAATTCGATTCTACACAGAGTACGCGAAAGAACTTGCCCCCCTTCTAACAGCCGTGTACCGCAAGTCTCTAGAGGAACGGAGGGTTCCAAATGATTGGAGAAGAGCACAGATAGTCCCAGTCTTCAAGAAGGGTCGTCGAGCAGATGCGCAAAACTATAGACCTATATCTCTTACGTCGATCTCTTGTAGAATTTTAGAACATGTTTTTTGCTCGCGTATCATGTCATTTCTGGAAACCCAGAATCTACTATGTAGGAATCAACATGGATTCCGGAAACAGCGATCGTGTGAGACCCAACTCGCCTTATTTGTTCATGAGACCCAGAAAATATTAGATACAGGCTCCCAGGTAGATGCTATTTTTCTTGACTTCCGGAAGGCGTTCGATACAGTTCCGCACTGTCGCCTGATAAACAAAGTAAGAGCCTACGGAATATCAGACCAGCTGTGTGGCTGGATTGAAGAGTTTTTAGCAAACAGAACACAGCATGTTGTTATCAATGGAGAGACGTCTACAGACGTTAAAGTAACCTCTGGCGTGCCACAGGGGAGTGTTATGGGACCATTGCTTTTCACAATATATATAAATGACCTATTAGATAGTGTCGGAAGTTCCATGCGGCTTTTCGCGGATGATGCTGTAGTATACAGAGAAGTTGCAGCATTAGAAAATTGTAGCGAAATACAGGAAGATCTGCAGCGGATAGGCACTTGGTGCAGGGAGTGGCAACTGACCCTTAACATAGACAAATGTAATGTATTGCGAATACATAGAAAGAAGGATCCTTTATTGTATGATTATATGATAGCGGGACAAACACTGGTAGCAGTTACTTCTGTAAAATATCTGGGAGTGTGCGTACGGAACGATTTGAAGTGGAATGATCATATAAAACTAATTGTTGGTAAGGCGGGTACCAGGTTGAGATTCATTGGGAGAGTGCTTAGAAAATGTAGTCCATCAACAAAGGAGGTGGCTTACAAAACACTCGTTCGACCTATACTTGAGTATTGCTCATCAGTGTGGGATCCGTACCAGGTCGGGTTGACGGAGGAGATAGAGAAGATCCAAAGAAGAGCGGCGCGTTTCGTCACCAGGTTATTTGGTAACCGTGATAGCGTTACGGAGATGTTTAATAAACTCAAGTGGCAGACTCTGCAAGAGAGGCGCTCTGCATCGCGGTGTAGCTTGCTCGCCAGGTTTCGAGAGGGTGCGTTTCTGGATGAGGTATCGAATATATTGCTTCCCCCTACTTATACCTCCCGAGGAGATCACGAATGTAAAATTAGAGAGATTAGAGCGCGCACGGAGGCTTTCAGACAGTCGTTCTTCCCGCGAACCATACGCGACTGGAACAGGAAAGGGAGGTAATGACAGTGGCACATAAAGTGCCCTCCGCCACACACCGTTGGGTGGCTTGCGGAGTATCAATGTAGATGTAGATGTAGATGTACACTGTAAGAAAGAACTGAAGAAAATAATTTGCTTCACAAAATACCTTTCCAGGCTTTCAATATAATCTCCTTCCTCGATTACGGCATCTTCCCAACATTTTGGCACCTTCTGAATTCCGGACAGGGCACCTTCGTCGTTGCGCTGTCTGACTGCTCGCGTCGCCTCACTAGACGCTTCATCAGTCTTATCCAGATTTCATCAAAGCAAGAATTCTGTTCAGAGACTGTTCTCCTTCTGTTCTATAACGCCAAAGCAATTGTTCTGCGATTCGTCTGGACCTGCTTTCTGTTCTCATATCATACGAAACCCGTATGGCAGCAATTTGTCTCCTCCTTAAATTTTCAATTGAGTCTATAAACTGAATTCGAACCTTTTGGCCCCATATACAGGGTGGTCCATTGATAGTGACCGGGCCAAATATCTCACGAAATAAGCATCAAACGAAAAAACTACAAAGAGCGAAACTCGTCTAGCTTGAAGGGGGAAACCAGATGGCGCTATGGTTGGCCCGCTAGATGGCGCTACCATAGGTCAAACTGATGTCAACTGCATTTTTTTAAAACAGGAACCCCGATTTTTATTACATATTCGTGTAGTACGTAAAGAAATATCAATGTTTTAGTTGGACCACTTTTTTCGCTTTGTGATAGATGGCCCTGTAATAGTCACAAACGTATAAGTACGTGGTATCACGTAACATTCAGCCAGTTCGGACGGTATTAACTTCCTGATACATTACTCGTGTTAAAATGGACCATTTACCAATTGCGGAAAAGGTCGATATGGTGTTGATATATGGCTATTGTGATCGAAATGCCCAACGGGCGTGTGCTACGTATGCTGCTCAGTATCCTGGACGACATCATCCAAGTGTCCTAAACGTTCGCCGGATAGTTACGTTGTTTAAGGAAACAGGAAGTGTTCAGCCACATGTGAAACGTCAACCACGATCTGCAACAAATGATGATGCCCAAGTAGGTGTCTTAGCTGCTGTCGCGGCTAATCCACACATCTGTAGCAGACAAACTGCGCGAGAATAGGGAATCTCAAAAACGTCGGTGTTGAGAATGCTACATCAACATCGATTGCACCCGTACCATATTTCTGTGCTCCAGGAATTGCATGGCGATGACTTTGAACGTCGTGTACAGTTCTGCCACAGGGCACAAGAGAAATTACGGGGCGATGACAGATTTCTTGCACGTGTTCTATTTAGCGACGAAGCGTCATTCACCATCAGCGGTAACGTAAACCAGCATAATATGCAGTTTTGGGCAACGGAAAATCCACGATGGCTGCAACAAGTGGAACATCAGCGACCTTGGCGGGTTAATGTATGGTGTGGCATTATGGACGTATTGCTAAATGCATTGACGTTGACGGACATTGAGCATTTATTGCATTAATGTGGTATTTACAGGTAATCACACTGTAATAACATGCGTTCTCAAAAATGATAAGTTCACAAAGGTACATGTATCACATTGGAACAACGGAAATAAAATATTCAAACGTACCTACGTTCTGTATTTTAATTTAAAAAACGTACCTGTTACAACTGTTCGTCTAAAATTTTACGAGCGATATGTTTGTGACTATTACAGCACCATCTATCACAAAGCGAAAAAAGTTGTCCAACTAAAACATTCATATGTAATAAAAAATGGGGGTTCCTATTTAAAAAAAACACATTTGATATCCGTTTGACCTATGGCAGCGCCATCTAGCGGGCCAACCATAGCGCCATCTGGTTTCCCCTTTCAAGCTAGACAAGTTGCGTTCTTTGTAGTTTTTTTGTTTGACGCTGGTTTCGTGGGATATTTGGCCCGTTCACGATCAATGGACCACCTTAATAATTACCACACAGGTTTTCCGTCGATACTCGCTGAAACTGTCGTTAACAATAACTTCAGAGTCTGTTGCAGTTGATGGCCGTCCACTTTGTTGCTTATCTCCACTGCTTACCCGACCTTCACGGGAACAAGTAGACCACCGTGATACTGCGGTACGATCCACTGCACTATTCCCACACATCTTTCTCAAACCTTTGTAAATTTCCGTTGGGTTGTTTGCACGTACGGGTTTTGATGCAGGAACGTTGGTCACATCATGTGATTCGACCTGACTCGGTTTCAGCTTCCGTTTTCAAAATGAATTACCCACGACACATATTCGACCGTCACGCCTAAAATCTCGCTCACAAATGACGTGCATTTCAACTTGACCATACCGCCGTACCAGTCGCGCTTGCGCGATGTGCAGGACTTTTAAACGACCTCCTTACCAACAGGGCAGGGGAGACCGCATCTGGTGACGCGGTTAGACCCCGTTGTTCCTTCCATTGGTCGAGTCCTGGCGATGAAGCTCTCTTGAGATTTTTATCGATCGACTACAGCTTGGTGATCATGCAGTAGACACAGGGATCACTGATCTACTTCGCTCTTTCCGCATCGGCAGCGAGGACCCTTCTGACAGCGCGCCCAAGCTGTTCCAACAATCTGGTACAGTTTGTCGACTAGAGTTGGTTAAATAAATCCCAACAAGATTCGGGCAGTCCTTGCTGACTGCAGTGTCAGGCTGCTTGGTGTGAGCAGATGATCTTCACCCAAGTGAGGCGCACTCTGCAGCTGATACATACAAAGAAAAAGCGTCGATTTGCAGTAGGGTTTCCGAACATATACTGTATTCGAACATTGTGAAGTACCTCGAAGAAAACGATTTATTGACATATTGTCAGCATGGATTCATAAAATATCGTTCTTATGAAACACAACTAGCTCTTTATACTCATGAAGTAATAAGTGATATCGACAGGGGATGTCAAATTGATTCCATATTTTCAGATTTCCAGAAGGTTTTAGAAACCGTTCTTCACAAGCGTCTTCCAACGAAACTGCGTGCCTACGGAATATCGCCTCATTTGTGCGACTAGATTCGTGATTTCCTGTCAGAAAGGTCACAGTTGGTAGTAACAGACGGAAAGTCATCGATTAAAACAAAAGTAACATCCGACGTTCCCCAAGAATGTGTTATAGGCCCTCTATTGTTCCTGGTCTATATTAACGACATAGGAGACAATCTGTGTAGCCGTCTTAGATGGTTTGCAGACGATGCTGTCTTTTACCGTCTTGTAACGTCATCAGATGATCAAAACGACTAGCAAAATGATTTAGATAAGTTATCTGTATGGTGCGAAAAGTGGCAGTTGACCCTGAATAAAGAAAAGTGTGAAGTTATTCACATGAGTACTAAACGAAATCAGCTAAATTTCGATTACGCGATAAGTCACACAAATCTGAGGGCTTTAAATTCAACTAAATACTTAGGGATTACAATTACAAATAACCTAAATTGGAACGATCACATAGATAATATTGTGGGTAGAGAAAACCAAAGACTGCGATTCATTGGCAGAACATTTAGAAGGTGCAACAGGTCTACTAAAGAGACTGCTTACACCACGCTTGTCCGTCCTATTCTGGAATATTGGTGTGCGGTTTGGTATACGCATCAGGTGGGACTTACGGATGACATCGAAAAAGTACAAAAAAGGGCAGCTCGTTTTGCATTATCGGTAAATATGGGAGACAGTGTCACAGACATGATACGTGAATTGGAGTGGCAATCATTAAAACAAAGACGTTTTTCGTTGCGACGGGATCTTCTCACGAAATTTCAATCACCAGTTGTCTCCTCCGATTGTGTAAACATTCTGTTGGCACCTACCTACATAGGGAGAAATGATCATCACGATAAAATAAGAGAAATCAGAACTCGCACAGAAAAATTTAAGAGCTTGTTTTTCCCGCGCGCCGTTCGAGAGTGGAACGGTAGAGAGACAGCATGAAGGTGGTTCATTGAACCCTCTGGCAGGCACTTTATTGTGAACAGCAGAGTAATCACGTAGATTTAGCAGAAGATCTCAGGTGCTGACTGAGAGTTTGGTTAAAGTGTTGTTCCTTCTACTGACCTTTGGATTGCTGTTATGGCAATGTTTGTTGAAGAACAGTGTACGGCCAGACGTAATATTTAGATACTGAATATCATAAACTTCCTTGTGGCTGAAAAGCTTACGTCCACGAATCATCACGATTTTGAAAAGCATCGCTGGTGTGAAACTCTGCTTGTCCTTTTCTCACATGATATACTGCGAATTATGGCTGAATAGTAACAGGCAGATTCAATAATTTTAAATTTCCCAAAAGTATTTGACGCGGTGCCCCATTGCAGACAGCTAACGAACGTACGAGCATCCGGAATAGGTTCCCAGATAAGTTATTGACTCGAAGACTTCATAAGTTATAGAATCTAGTAAGCTGATCTCGACAGCAAGCGTTCATCAGAGCCTCACGTAAGCGTGACAGCTCAGTTAATGTTTCCTGTACACATAAATGATCTGGCGGGCAGGATGTACAGCAATCTGCGGATGTTTGCTGATGACCCTATGGTGTACGGGAAAGTGTTGAAGTTGAATGACTGTACGAGGACAGAAGATGACTTAGACAAAATTTCTAGTTGGTGTGATGAGTGACAACTAGCTCTAATGTAGAAAAATGTAAGTTAATGTGGATGAGAAGGGAAAACAAATCCGTGGTGTTTGGATATAGCATTATTAGTGTCATGTCTGACATAGCCACGTAGTTTAAATATAAAGTTGTAAAACGGAACGAGTACGTGAAGTTTGTGGTAGGGAAGGCGAGTAGTCGCTTTCTTGGGAGAATTTAGGGAAAAGTGTGGTTCATCTGCAAAGGAGACCGCATATAGGACGCTACTCGCATTCTTGAATGTTTCTCGAGTGTCTGGGGTCCGCACCAGGTCGGATTATAGAAAGACATCGAAGCGTTTCTGAGACGGATTGCAACGAAGAGAGCAACGGCATTTGCAAAGAGTTATCAGTGCTAACAGACAAACCAACACTGCGTTAAATAACCATAGAAATCACTATAAGACGTACGAAGAGCGTATCTTTGAACAACGTGCAAGTTTTACGGAGGTGCTTCAGGAACGCAAATGGGCATCCCTGGAACAAAGGCGATGTTCTTTTCGAAGAGCGCTATTGAAAAAAATTTAGAGAGCAGTTGTTAGAAGCTGACTGCAGAGTGAGTCTACTGACCCCAACATACATTTCGTATGTACGAAGATAATATACGGGACAATAGGTCTCATATGGAGGCATATAGTCGTTTTTCACTTTCTCTATTTTTGAATGGAATCCGCAAAGGAAATATCTAGTAATGGTACAGGGTACCCTCCGCCATGCACCGTACTGTGTATTGCGGAGGATCTATGTGGATATAGATACACAGATGTACAGGTGCTGGACAGTATTTTACTAACATTTGTTTTTCGAATCGGTTTTCGGCTTACTGAGACGTTATTCTGATAATGTCCTTTAGAGACAGTACAGTAGGGTGTAGGAAACCAAACATTAGGAACAAAGATGCTGTCACCACACACACAGAATCTTAGGTCATTACATTTGATGAGAAATATCAAATAGAGCGCTGGTCACTCGTGGTATAAACAAAACATTACATTACAGTGTTGAATTTCAATTTAGAAAATGAATAATATAACGCAGTACATAACGAAAAGGCACAAAATTAAAATATATTACCTGTGTAAATGTAATGCGAAAGGTAGTAAGAAAGAAGAAGCAAAGTACCTATAATGACAATTCTGTAGTGGAGATGAATATGATCGTTGAGGATGTCGTCTGGACGTATGTGGCTGATAGACTGGATCATGTAAAGCTTAAGAGGGGATATGGGTTCAGCTGTAACTCGTCATTTACAAACAGGTCGGTATTTTGAGCTATATGCTTATTTACCTCAAGTGCTTCTTATAGGTTAATTTTTTGCCTTTTAAAGTCGGTGGAAATGATTTTATAAATAGCAATATTATTTAATAATTATGTTTCCTCCTTGATGCTGAATAAAATGTGAGCTGTGGTGGTCCATACATAAAATGGAAGTATACGGTTGCAAGATTTGAGAGTTACGGCTAATGTGTTGGATGATTATTTGTATGATGTTTTACCTATCGAAGTAATCGGTAGCCATTTGCGTAAAAGAAATTTTATTTCCTTAACTGGTCTGAGGCAGTAAATGCCCTTCTTCAGAAGGTAATAACTATGGCATTATTTGCAAGTGTCAGCCCATAAGATCTTTGCAAATGGCTCTGCGCGCTATGGGACTTATAAGATCCTTGCAGTTTATTGCTGTGGTCATATGGTTCATAGTGCCCGTACGAAAATAGAATAGTATAAGGAAGTGAAGCAACAAGTGCAGACATCACGCCAATATGACATATTTGATCGCTAAGTTAATGGTCACTCCGTGACTACAAGACTATTAGCTCGAAAGTGCAAGGCTGCTTTTAATGTTGATTTCGTCACTGTTCCATTGTAATGAAGTGTTGATATACTCACAGTAACGCTAAATCGGGCGTTGTTTATAGTTCCTTCGCAAGCAGGTGTCGAGCCGGTCCGCACACCACGTCGGGCAAGTGTACAGTGTGAAAATGCTTTCGCAGCGCTGCTAACCTTACGCTATCTGCAAACCAGTAGACTATCTGTGCACGCAAACACGCCCCAAGTTAACCTTCGTCGTAACTGCTGATACTTCTTTTTATTTCCACCTACACGAAGCCGACCGACTGCCGGGTCATCCTCTTACAATAGCGTCATTCGGATGCCGTATGGAGGGGCTTGTTGTTAGCACGCCGCACTCCCGGGTATCGCCAGATTTCCACAGTAGTTGTAATTTTATTCACGCGTGTATCAGTTTTACGAAAATACTCGACACGTCGTGGTATTACAGTTTACATCTACATCTGCAAAGATACTCCGAAAGCCACCATATAGTGTGTGGTGGAGAGTATCTTCTACCACTACTAGTCTTTCCCTTTCCTGTTGGATTCGAAAATGGAGCGAGGGGCTTTGTGCTTCGGCAGAAGCCCTAATTTCTCCTGATTTAGTAAGTTTAAGCACTTGATTTTGGATTATATAGTCCTCAAAACGTGTTGTCAACGTGTACCACGAATTTTCGACACCTGCTGAATAACATACTGACTGCTAGTTTCTTTTACCTTATATTCACGTTCTTTATGCGAAATGTACTTTGGTGGCAGTAGAATCGTTCTGCAGTTAGTTACAAATGCCAGTTCTCTAAATTTTCTCTACTGTATTTCGCGGAAGGAATGTCGTCTTCTCTTCAGTTACTGCCGTTTGAGTCACAGAGCATTTCCGTAATACTTCCAAGGTTATCGAACCTACCGGTAACAAATCCGGCAGTACGTCTCTGATTTGTGCAATGTCTTCCTTTAATCCGACCTGGCACGGATTCCAAACACTCGAGAGTACTCAAGAATCGGTTACACTGGTGTGCTGTAAAAAATGGTTCAAATGGCTCTGACCACTATGGGACTTAACTTCTGAGGTCATCAGTCCCCTGGAACTTAGAACTACTTAAACCTAACTAACCTAAGGACATCACACACATCCATGCCCGAAGCAGGATTCGAACCTGCAACCGTAGCGGTCGCGCGATTTTAGACTGTAGCGCCTAGAACCGCTTGGTCACTCAGGCCGGCGGTGTTCTGTACGCGGCCTTCTTTATAAGTGAGGCACATTCTCCTAAAATTCTCCCAGTGAACCGAAGTTGATTATTCGCCTTTCCTGCAACAGACGTTGTGTGTTCGTTCCATTTCGTATTGCTTTGAAACATGACGCCTAGATATTTAATCAGCATTTGTCAAGTACACTCATGCTCATAAATTAAGGATAATTGCAGAATGTGCGGCCACACAACGTGGCACTACACAAAACTGGCACTAATAGTATAGGCACATAGGGAACACACACGACGCTGATCTGTAACTCCACGTTATTGGTGATAAGTTGAGAAAACCGTCCCGAAAAATAAGTGTTACAAAACGCCACTGTTTCCTGCGAATGTACCTCGTCATCAATACGGGATACGATCACCATGCACACGAACACAGGCCGCACAACGGGTGGGCATACTCTGGATCAGGTGGTCAAGCAGCCGCTGGGGTATAGCCTCCCATTCTTGCACCAGTGCCTGTCAGAGCTCCTGAAGTATCGTAGGGGTTTGTAGACGTGCAGTGATACGTCGACCGAGAGCATCCCAGACGTGGCAGGCCACTCCATTCGCCTGATATCTTCTGTTTCAAGGTACTCCTCCACGATGGCAGCTCGGTGGGGCCGTGCGTTATCATCCATCAGGAGGAAGGTGGGACCCACTGCACCCCTGAAAAGGCGGACATACTGGTGCAAAATGACGTCCCGATACACCTGACCTGTTACAGTTCCTCTGTCAAAGACATGCAGGGGTGTACGTGCACCAATCATAATCCCACCCCACACCATCAAACCACGACCTCAATGCAGGTCCCTTTCAAGGACATTAAGGGGTTGGTATCTGGTTCCTGGTTCACGCCAGATGAAAACCCGGCGAGAATCACTGTTCAGACTATACCTGGACTCGTCCGTGAACATAACCTGGGACCATTATTCCAATGATCATGTATTGTGTTCTTGACACCAGGCTTTCCGGACTCTCTCCTGTAACCAGGGTTCAGGGGAATGCAACTTTCAGGTCTCCGGGCGAATAAACCATGTCTGTTCAGTCGTCTGTAGGCTGTGTGTCTGGAGACAACTGTTCCAGTGGCTTCGGTAAGGTTCCGAGCAAGGCTACCTGCAGTACTCCGTGGCTGTCTGCGGGCACTGATGGTGAGATATCGGGCTTCTTGTGGTGTTGTACGCTGTGGACGTCCTGTACTGTAGCGCCTGGACACGTTTATTGTCAGGAGGAATCGTCACCATAATCGTGAGATCACACTTTGTGGCACACGGGGGGCCCGTGCTACGACCTCCTGTGTTTGACCAGCCTCCACTCGCCCTAGTATTCTACCCCTCATAACGTCATCAATATGTGTTTTTTAGCCATTTTCAACACACAGTAACAATTAGCACGTCTGAAAACGTCTTCACACTTACTCGCTGCACCGTACTCTGACATGTACCAACACACCTCTGCGTATGTGGACTGCTGCCAGCGCCACCGTGCCACAACCGCAGGTCAAATGCACTGCATGGTCATACCCCGAGGTGATTTAAACCCGCAAACCGCCCACTAGAGTGATGTTTCACCATATATCAGCATTATCCTTAGAGAGCTTGAGTGTAGTATATCACTAATACTATATTAGAAGATAATACACTCCTGGAAATGGAAAAAAGAACACATTGACACCGGTGTGTCAGACCCACCATACTTGCTCCGGACACTGCGAGAGGGCTGTACAAGCAATGATCACACGCATGGCACAGCGGACACACCAGGAACCGCGGTGTTGGCCGTCGAATGACGCTAGCTGCGCAGCATTTGTGCACCGTCGCCGTCAGTGTCAGCCAGTTTGCCGTGGCATACGGAGCTTCATCGCAGTCTTTAACACTGGTAGCATGCCGCGACAGCGTGGACGTGAACCGTATGTGCAGTTGACGGACTTTGAGCGAGGGCGTATAGTGGGCACGCGGGAGGCCGGGTGGACGTACCGCCGAATTGCTCAACACGTGGGGCGTGAGGTCTCCACAGTACATCGATGTTGTCGCCAGTGGTCGGCGGAAGGTGCACGTGCCCGTCGACCTGGGACCGAACCGCAGCGACGCACGGATGCACGCCAAGACCGTAGGATCCTACGCAGTGCCGTAGGGGACCGCACCGCCACTTCCCAGCAAATTAGGGACACTGTTGCTCTTGGGGTATCGGCGAGGACCATTCGCAACCGTCTCCATGAAGCTGGGCTACGGTCCCGCACACCGTTAGGCCGTCTTCCGCTCACGCCCCAACATCGTGCAGCCCGCCTCCAGTGGTGTCGCGACAGGCGTGAATGGAGGGACGAATGGAGACGTGTCGTCTTCAGCGATGAGAGTCCCTTCTGCCTTGGTGCCAATGATGGTCGTATGCGTGTTTGGCGCCGTGCAGGTGAGCGCCACAATCAGGACTGCATACGACCGAGGCACACAGGGCCAACACCCGGCATCATGGTGTGGGGAGCGATCTCCTACACTGGCCATACACCACTGGTGATCGTCGAAGGGACACTGAATAGTGCACGGTACATCCAAACCGTCATCGAACCCATCGTTCTACCATTCCTAGACCGGCAAGGGAACTTGCTGTTCCAACAGGACAATGCACGTCCGCATGTATCCCGTGCCACCCAACGTGCTCTAGAAGGTGTAAGTCAACTACCCTGGCCAGCAAGATCTCCGGATCTGTCCCCCATTGAGCATGTTTGGGACTGGATGAAGCGTCGTCTCACGCGGTCTGCACGTCCAGCACGAACGCTGGTCCAACTGAGGCGCCAGGTGGAAATGGCATGGCAAGCCGTTCCACAGGACTACATCCAGCATCTCTACGATCGTCTCCATGGGAGAATAGCAGCCTGCATTGCTGCGAAAGGTGGATATACACTGTACTAGTGCCGACATTGTGCATGCTATGTTGCCTGTGTCTATGTGCCTGTGGTTCTGTCAGTGTGATCATGTGATGTATCTGACCCCAGGAATGTGTCAATAAAGTTTCCCCTTCCTGGGACAATGAATTCACGGTGATCTTATTTCAATTTCCAGGAGTGTAGAATTGTTTTTCCACATTAGAACAAGTTGTTTTTCTTCACACCAAATATAAATTCTACCTCATCCTGTGTCCCTTTAGAGTCACAAAATAACTACGATAATCCGGGACACGACAGAATCATTAGCAAACGCGTAGACTGCTGGTCACCATATTCGTCAATTCGTTTATGCAAAGAGAGATCAAGAGCGACGCTATCACACTTCTCTGGGGCACTCCTAATGACATCTTTGGCTCTGATAACCATTCGCCGTCTAGGACAACGTACTGGACTCTATTACTTAAAGTCTTCGAGCCACTCTCATATTTGAGACACTATTTGCTACGCTCTGATCTTCGTCAACAGTTTCCAGTGTGACACTGTGTCAAACGCCTTCCGGAAAATCTAGTAACGTAGAAACTGCTGTCGTCCTTCATCCATGGTTGGCAGGGTATTATGCGATAAAAGGGCGAGATGAGTTACGCACGAGCGTTTCTTGCTGAATGTTTGCTGATTTCTCGCCAGAAACTTCTATGCAAAGAGTGACAATTATCGACCTATATGAAATAAAATAGCCATAACTTCTGAACGTTTTGCGTTAGGACGTTCAAACGGCGTGGTTGGCTATTTGTCATTATGGGAATTAGCATGCGCATGCATGATTTGGTTTAGCTAGGAAGCCCACTTTAATTTGGATGGGTTTGTCAATAGGCAAAACTGGCGCATTTGGGGAACTGGAAATCCGTATTTCGCGATTGAGAAGTCTCTTCACCGTCAACGAATGACAGTGTGGTGTGCAGTGTCCAGTCACGGAATAATCGGTGCGATGTTGATTGATGGCACGGTGATTACCCAACGGTACGTGAAGGTTTTGGAACATAACTAATTCAAAAGAATGGCTCTGACTAAAAAGAAATCGTAGCAATAACCTATACATTTCATTAAGCACTTATCTCACAAAAATCTTCATTACGTGAACTACTGCAATACAGCGAGCGTCAATACTACTAAAGCCACTAACTACTAATAGGCATGTGATTAGCAAAGGAAAGATTTTGTTGCAAATCAAATAATGTATTTTTTTTACCTTAATAATGTGACATCCAGTTCAGACACGAATATAAATTGTCATTTACATCTAGTACAAAGGTATATAATCATGTATGATATTCAATCTCCAATTCGAACATGTACAGATCGTTAGCCTACGCTAACACTTCAGACCTCTACCCTCCATCAATGATAACTTCTCACATCTAACATCCATCACTACTGGTGAGTAACTTCCAACTACCCAACACTACTGGTGATTAACTTCCAACGGGTCCAACCAGCCACAGAGTCTTTCAAAGAAAGCGCAATCAGAGATCCAATGCAAATCGCTACACAGCGCTGCCAACACAGAAGCAGCCCACTTACAAATTCTCTGTTCATTAACGCCATCTGTTCCTCGCTCCTTTATCCACTAGAGACCCACACAGCGTGCAAAGTAAGTCATAACAAGTACTATGTCACTTCCACATTCACATCTTCTTCAAAGCTCACTCAGATAGTTGATTTTACAGGACTGCATGGTTAACATTCTGGATAGTTGTGGGGCATATGATATCTGCGATGACATTACAAAGTTACATTTCTAACCCGTAACATCAATGTGTGTCATCGAATTTTCAGTGTCGTAAGCAACCTTCCATCGGTGGTATTGTAAAGCTACTTAACGTGAGTCACCGATAAATGGAGGCCGCAGCCGAGTTCCCTGCTTTGATTTTGATTATTTATTTATTCTGGTGTATCACTCTTCTGACTGGTTTGGTGGGACCGGCCATTAATTCCTCTCCTGTGCTAACCATTTTATTTTAGAGTAGCACTTGCACAGTACGTTTTCCCTACTGGTATCACCCCCTAAAATCTTTCTAATACCATGGAGTTCATGCCATGATGCATTAACGCCTGACCAATCATCCTGTTCCTTGTTCTTATATTGTTTTCCATATGTTCCGTTTTTCGCCGATTGTACCGAGAACCTCCTCCTTACTTAAAAGTCCATCTGATTTTCAGCATTCTTCTGTAGCACCTCGTCTTCGTTTCTCACATGTTCCTATTTTTCCAGCGTCCATAATTCACTGCCATGCAACATAGTGCTCCAAACGTACATTCTCGAAATTTCTTCCTCAAATTGAGGCCTATGTCTGACTTCTCTTGGCCAGGAATGCCTTCTTTGTTAGTGATAGTCTGGTTTTTACGTCTTATGTATTTTGTCCGTCACGGGTTATTTTGCTCCCAAGATAGCAGAATTCCTAAACTTCATCTACTTCGTGATCACCAATTTTGATATTTAGTTTCTAGCTGTTTTCGTTTCCGTTACTTCTCATTACTCTAGTCTCTTTCAAACCACATTCTGTAGTTTTTTGACTGTTCATTTCATTCAGTAGATCGAGTATTTCTTCTTCTCTTTCACTGATGATAGCAATGTCATCAGCGAATCTTATTATTTATATCCTCTCATCCTGAATTTTAATCGCAATCTTGAAACTTTCTATTGTCATTGCTTCTACGGTGCATAGGTTGAAGAGAAGAGGCGAAAGACTATTTCGCGAAAGACTATTTCCCTGTCTTACATCCTTTTTAATCCGAGCATACCGTTCTTGGTATTATTGATACCTCTCGGTTCTTGTACATATTGTGTGTCACGCGTCTTTCCCTGTAGCTTACTCCTATTGTTCTAGAATTTCGAAAATCTTGCACCAATTCACATTGCCGAACGCCTTCCTGAAACAACATATGCTATGAGCCCATCCTGATTTTTCTTCATTCTTACTTCCATTATCAAGTGCAGAGTCAGAACTGCCTCCCTGGTACCTTTGACTTTTCTAAAGCAAAAAATGATCCTCATCTAACAGATCCTCAATTTTCTTTCCCAAACTTTCCAATCTCCTGTACACTATTATTCTCAGCAGCTTGGATGCATGAGATATTAAGCTGATTGTGATATTGTTTTCCCATCTATCTGTTCTAGCTGTCTTCGGAATTGTGGGCACGATATTTTTCGAACGTTTGACTGTCCGTCGCCAATGTTATAGATTCTACGCACAGCCTGAATAGTCGTTTGGTTGCCATTCTCCCCAATGAGCTTAGAAATATCGATGGAATGTTATCAATCCCTTCTGGTTAATTGGAGCCCAAAAATACCAGAGCTCTTTTAAATCTTGATTCTAATACCGGATCCCCTATGCCTCCTACCTCATTCCTACTGCCTAGCTGGTATTCTCCCGTAACACTTTCCTCTATACCTTCCCGTACAACCACATTCCAATTCCCAATGATTATTAGATTATCATCTGTCTTCACATTTTAATATTTTATCTATCCTCGGCAACTTTAGGCGATATATCGAAAGAATAAGCAACCAGTTGCATAAAAGAAATTTCTTTAGCGGTTTCGGGCACTGAGTGCCCTCCTTCAGAAGGCTGTACAGGAAAATACAACACAACAAAGTAGAAGTCAGATAAGAATATTAAAATTAGGGACGAAAAGTTTAAAAATTTTAAAAATTTAAATATAAAAAATGGTACATACTTATTTATACCTGTCGCATTATTTGTGTCAACAATAAGCTGCAAATAGCAAAACGAAATGGTGCTAAATTCATACAGCTGCAATAAGTAATACAATACTGAATCCATTAATACAATGGTTCAAATGGCTCTGAGCACTATGGGACTCAACTGCTGTGGTCATCAGTCCCCTAGAACTTAGAACTACTTAAACCTAACTAACCTAAGGACATCACACACATCCGTGCCCGAGGCAGGATTCGAACCTGCGACCGTAGCAGCAGCGCGGCTCCGGACTGGAGCGCCTAGAACCGCACGGCCACCGCGGCCGGCTCATTAATACAATAAAAGATCTTAGATGCTTACGTGTGGTTCATAGTGTACGTACAAAATTAGTATAAAGAAGCGAAAAGAAGTGCAGTTATAATGCCAGAACAGGAGCTGGTCAGCTAATGATGTGCAAATCTTGAATTTGGTTTCAGTGTGAGGGTGAAAGTAAAATAATAAAAAGAAGTAACTATAGTTGTCATAAGGCATAAAGAAAGTAACATAAAAACCTAATGATAAATCAAACAAGTTAATATCGATGACAAGAGGGGCTATGGACGGGAAATTTGGGAACTAATCTCCACACAGCTGTAGCGATGTCAGTAGCACGCTTGTAGGGAACCTGTCAACAAAAACAAACAGCGAAGTGCATCATGGGGCTGGAACTTGAGTCTGGAGTAAGTGGAGAGACTATGCAATCATTAGCTAACATTAAATATGGAAAAGTAACTGTACGGGGAAAGAAGCGTGGGCACAATTATATAATAATGAAACAGCAAGTACTGGAATATTTCCAGGTTGCAAGTACCTTCTCGTGAAAGAATTGTACCTAGCGGCTTTAACACTAATTGTTTGGTACTGTAAGTGTTACAACACGTCGGTGAATTGGCGTAGACAAGTCAATACCGTGGCAGCAAGAAGCGCGCCCACGCAAACAGCGCGCGAGATGCATCAAGGGGGCGAGAATCATTAAATGGAGAAACAATTCCTAGCCATTAGCTAAAACGACTGAAAATTAACAATAGGAGAAAGGAAACGTGGACATCGTTGTATACGTTTGTTACAGTGGAATAAATAGTTCAGAAATGTACATAAAGGCTTAAATACGCTTCTTGAACTTAATACAACAAACGGCATTCACATACGATTTATGAAATAAGCACAAAAGGTTTCACTACCTGACCGTGATTGAATAAAATTGCTTGTTAGCTGTAAAAATTACTTGTAATTGCATAGTAAAGCATCTGTAATTTTAAGAATACATTGTCTACAGGTCATTGTTTACATACAGTTATCCGTCTGTAGCAAAATACACTGAAGAGCCAAAGAAATTGGTGCATCTGCCTAATATCGTGGAGGGCCCCGCGGACACGCCGAAGTGCCGCAACACAACGTGGCATGGACTCGACTAATCTCAGAAGCAGTGCTGAAGGGAGTTGACACTATGAATCCTGAAAGGGGGTGGGGGGTGGTGGGTAGAGATCTCTTCTGAACAGCACGTTGCAAGGCATCCCAGATTTGTTCAATAAAGTTCATGTCTGGGGAATTTGGTGGCCAGCGGAAATGTTTAAATTCAGA